>NC_063198.1:17926361-18138861 GCF_017589495.1 Alosa alosa | reverse complement strand
GTGCCACCATTTCATCAACACTCAGCAATATTTCATCATTAAATCATTACCATCATTAAATTAACTCTATGCAGAATTAGACTATGAAAATGTGGAGCAGACAGTAGTAGGCTGTCATTAGTTAATCAACATGCACAAAGAAAACTATTTTAAAAATGTAGGCTATGTTTTTGCTTTAACTTTATGCACAAAACTATGATTGGTCAACTCACCCTGTGTGTTGAGCCGGCTGCTTCAAGCAACTAGTTCGCTAACTTCGCTAACATAAGCTTTGCAAATAAACTCAGACATATTTTGGTTACAATGACGGGGTTATCCGAATGTAAACTGTCTATCTGCCATTAACGTTTTGAAATTAACACTTTGTATCGCCAATAAACAGCAGGAGTTCGTTCTGACAACCTTTTGCGGTGGTGGCTGGCCTTGAACATAAGAGACACAAAACTTTGAAAGGTTTACGCCCGACTTAAAGGCAACTGCATTGTGTCGACGCGAGAAGCATAAATTCTATTCACCAGCACATCAGTGAGGGTGTTTACATCGTATGCATCCACGCACAAATGTATGGGCGTACAAATAGCAGTCGCTTTCGAAATAAAAGCAACGATATTGATTTGCGTGTATTATCTCTATGCTAGGCTCTTGACTATTGTTCTTTCACGAACCTTACGCGGGCCGGTCAGGGAAAGCCCACGGGCCAGATGTGGCCCGCGAGCCGTATGTTGCCCATGTATGGTATAGAGTAACCACAGGTGGCACTGAAACCACTGAACCACTGAAATTGAAAAGGATATCCCCATCTTTGCTCAGTTACTCTCAGGTGATCACATCAGAGCAAAATTTGCCTTTGGTTAATTACTCTTTACATCAATGCTATACAACACATATTGATATCAATGGGTTGTTGTGTTGTTTTGTATAGCATTGATGTAAAGAGTAAATAACCAAAGGCAAATTTCGCTCTGACGTGATCACCTGAGGGTACACAGATAACCACACAACTGTGCTCTAAATAACATGCAGTGTTGCTCTGTGCTGGGGCGACAGCGACTGATCGGGCAAATCAGTCTAGTACGGATGTGACACTGGCCTGTTTGCCCTTAGCAGGTGGCATTTTCATTTTGTGATGGATGACACAAACAACAACAAACAAACAAACAAACTAAATAAAAACAAAAACACGTGACTCCCTTCATCCCACCCATCCAATCTCCTTGAATCAATAAAATTCTCCACTTGGTCTCTAATGAGAAGAAACGGCTAGGAGGAGGCTGCAGGATATGTGCAATAATTAGGACAAATATTCCAGGAAGCATCTGCCTCATAGAACATGTTATTATTACCATGAAGCCTACGGCCCTATAAAAGTTGGTTATCTGAAATTGAATGTGTGTCGGTGTGTGTTTGTGTTTGTGTGTTGTGTGTGTGTGTGTGTGTGTGTGTGTGTGTGTGTGTGTCAGTGTGTGTGTCTTCCAAGTGTGCTTGGTACCTGGTGATATATCCTGGAACAAGGACTTCCAGATTGTATACTGCAGTGGTCCCATGTATTTGGATGTGGGAAAGTCTTCATAGCTCAGGTTGGTCTCGTGGATTTTTCCTTTGATTCTACACACACATACACACAGACAAAAAAAGAGGGAAATGTAACAGCGTCATTTCCACAGCATACCCCCCCCCCCAACCCTCTGCTCAAACATCTATTTTGATACTTTTCCTTCCTTCTCTCTTTCCTGTTCTCTCCATTCCCTCTCTCCACTGCCTTTATTCTTTTCCTCTCCCCCAACCTCTGGCCAAAACAGCCAATTTTCCTCACTGAGTACTGACGCAGAAGACACACAAACACTCACACAGACACAGACACAGAGGCACACACACACACACACACACACAGCGTGGCCTGTGCAGGGTGTGTGAGGTCAGTGCTGGATAGGGAGCAGACTCAGATTTCTCTCATTAACACAAAGCACAAACCACATTAGTCATCTGCTCATCTCCATGTCTCCCTTTCTCCCTCTCTTCCTTTCACTTTTTACTCACCCTTATTCTCTCAATCTTATATCCAATTTCCCCTTCTCTGTTTTTTAATCTCCCTCCCACTCTTTCTGTCTCTCACTCCATTTCTTAATTTCTTTCTTTTTCTGTCTATTCTTCCTGTCTGTCTGTATAAAAGCCTCTCTCACTACCACTTCCTCTCCATCACTCACCAAATGTATTATGAATCAGACCAATCACACCCACCAATTTCCTGTTCTTTCACCCAGTTATAAACAAAACATAATTTATGCCTTGTGAGAATAAACGCAGGATTTATCATCAGAAGATGGGCCAAAGCAAACACACACGTTTTCTTTTTCAGACTGGAGTCTGATAAGGCATAATCCACAGGGATTAGCATGGCTCTGTTATTTGGGTTTGGGCGAGTATGAAAAACCTCTACGGATTGGATCTGTGTGGTTCACATGCCGTTTCACAATTTAATTAGTCGCGGGAACAATAATCTGGATGGGATCTGGGTGGTTAGCACCATGCTTCACAAGGCCTTCATTAGCCGTGTAATTACCGTGGGATGTAACAATTATAGCTACCCTCACGCTCCCTTTGAGGTCTCTGTTACTTGCGAATCGAGAGGTTGGCCAGACGAGACCTCTGAAATAGATTCCAAAACACCAACGCAACATGGGCAGTCCAAAGTACTGGACCCAATTAACACTACGCCCTTATAATTACTCTATTCTTACGCAAATACTACATACGGCTATATGTCAGGCCAGTACATCACAAACCCAATCCGCAAAAACAATATCTGAACTAGAACCCAATATATCAATTAATTATATTAATTAAATGTATCAATTAATTACATTAATAGTAATTCAAAGTGGAGAGAAAGTTCTTCTTTCCACAAACTAATGGGCAGTCTTCACACCACCCCAGGCACCCCGTTTTTCCCTGTCTGACTCCTAGCCAGTTGACTGAGGCTCCTTTAGACTCTTCAGTCACTGTCTCTGAATCCTTTCGATGGGATCTGGGAGACGTTTATCAAGGCAAATCCTCCACACTTGTATGCTGCTGATTTTAGTGTCATACTGTTTGTGGACTTATCGCTCTATTCACAAGTTCTAGATGATCAACCTCACAGTTATTCTGTGCCCACACGTCATGAGGCATTTTAACCCTTGATCCTGCTCCTAGTGACCCCAACCTAGTGACCCCACCTCTCTGAGGTCTGGGCGACCCCTTCCAGGAAGTCGTGGCGGGCGCCCTCGCTGAGGCGCTCCTGCAAGATCTGGATGCCCTCCTTGACGTCGCGCAGCTGCTGGCTGTAGCGTTGGATCTTGTGCTCGATGTCGGAGAGCGTGCGCGCCGTGTCCGCTTCCAGCTCCTCCAGCATGCTCTTCTGCCGCTCGCGCAGGAAACGGTGCAGGCGCTCAAACGCCTCGCCGATGGTCGCCCGGAGGCTCTTCGCCGATGACTACGGGAGAGAGAGGAAGGGGCCAAGGGGAGTACACATCAGTGGTGAGGGCACGAAAAGAGTAAATATGCCTGAACTCACTCACAATATGCCCAAGGATATCAACAGATTCAATTTGAACAGATTTCCACATATAGCAAAAGAGCTACACTTGTTGCATATTAATCTGGTTCATCGAAAGAGTGGAATGTTTACATTATTTACACTGACCAGTTGTTTGTTTCTGGGTAAAATGTGGGTGTTTGTGTCACTGCTAGTGAAATAAACATCTCTATAACACACAACTGCATACTTTCCTAGCACTGCAGTCCATACATGAATAGTCAAGGTCAAAGTGAACACTACTGCATTGTTAGTGTATGTAAGTGTATTGATATTTCACCACAGAGTAACTGACCCTTGAGACAAACACATTCAATGTGCCCTCTTTGGCATCTGCATTATTGTCTTTTGACCTTTAAATCAATATCATTCGGCTTTTTAAAGAGTAACTTCTGCATATGTGGACATGTCATACTCAGGGCTTAAAGCAAGTAAATATTCTGTGCCTAAAGCATCTTAAATGTTCAAAGCTATTTTTAAGGTCAAAGGTTATCTATTTTTAAATCTTTTAAACCCAGCCCATGCCTTAGGTCCAGCGTGTATTTCTGGCCTTCTACTTTTTTGATAGAATTAAAAAAGACCATGAGGTAAAGACAAACCAATGAGGGATGCAATACAGGACAAAAAAGGAGCCTTCAGCTACTGTCACACATGTTGCTCACACAGTTTATACCTGACCTGGTTTATTTTATTCCCCATTATTAGACTGACCGACAGACACATTTTTGGCAGCCTGATGCCCTTCTACTCCTCTTTGTGTGTGTGTGTGTGTGCGTGTGTGCGTGTGTGTGTGCGCGTGTGTGTATGTGTGTGTTTTCAGGGACATGGGAGATCTGGAGCACAGTCATGCTCCCATCTGCGGGCCGATGATAAAGGAGGGGAAAAGGAAGAGGAACGTGAAGACGTTAAGCCTTGTGCAGACGACCGTGATCTACTCCTTGCTAATTGCTTGTCTCTTTTAAAGTTGAGATTAGTTTAACTTTGTCACTCAATGTTCTGTGGTGCTAACAATAATTTTATAAGTAATCGTTAGAAGTCGCTCCGTTAATTTAGCAGTCCATGGGTCCATGTAGCGCCCAATAAACAGCTCTGGGCATTCTTAAACCACGTCTCACACGAGAAAATGAATGTGTAGTTCCCAGACCCCATCTCAATGAGATGAGATCTGGCTAGGCCAGGATAGCTTATTGCTTTATTCATTGTAAAAACAGGATGTTGCTTTAGACAAAGGGGGCTTGTCTTGAAGTTGCTGAAGTATTTTTGTAAAATGAGGCGACACTCAGACATCTGTGCAGAGCTGTGTGCTCCTGATGACAGCAGTGGGGTCCCTTTTTCAAGATGTGCTGCTCTCCTTTCAACAGCGGAGGGGAAATTCTCTCTCTCTCTCTCTCTCTCTCCCTTTCTTCCTTGCTCACTGTCTCTATGGAAGCAGACATCAGAGAAGAGAGTGTGATTTCTTCTTTTATTTCATCCATCATTAAACTCAATCAGATGTCGAGCCATCCAGTGAGGGGCAAAAAAGGTTTTAAATCACTAAAACCCTCTCTTTCTCACACACAAACACACACGCACGCATGCACACACGCACACAATCAAATCCTACACACCAATCACCCCAACCAAGAAGCATCCAATCTCCCTGGTGCGAGCTGCATGGTGCAGGGTTGGTGGTTGGATTACTGAGGCCGGGGTGTGATGGTGATGGTGCTGCTGCTGCTGGGAATAAACCCAGGCCCAGAGCACTGAGGGCATAGAGGGACAAGGCGGGACACAGCACCCTGTCTGCCCAGGCCAGGCCAGGCATGGCACAGCACTGCCTGCTGGCAGCTAAGGACACAGGGGCCAGCTCTGTGGCCTGACAGTGTGAGGTGGAGGGGTGGGGGTGGGGGCAGAGAGGGGTCAGTGGAGGACAGGGGTGGCAGGGTAGCGGGGTTGGAGGGGGTGACTGTGACTGATTAAAATCCAGCAGACAGTCTTGATGATGCCGTTCAGCCGGCCGTTAAGTAACGAGCTGTGAGCCAACAAGCCCTGAGGTGATGGAGTGATGTATGAACAGAGAGACAGAGGGACATTTTAAAAATGATGGAGAAAATAAGAAAGAAGGAAATAAATAAATAAACAAAAGAAAGAAAGAAAAATATTGCTGAGACAGACAGACAGTCAAAAAAAGACAAAGAGACAGACAAGCAGAAAGAAAAAAAGAAAGAAGCCAAACTGACAGGCAGAAAGAGACAGACAAACAGACAGACAGACAGTGAAACAGACATAGACCAACAGAAGAGGAAAGAAAGACAAAAAAAAGAAAGAAAAGAAGTTAACGACTGAATAGAGCAGAAGCTTCACAGGTACACATTCACGGAAGACACGTGACACTCCTGTGTCAGTCTGAGAGAACAAGTGAGGACACCAGGGAAGCCCAGACTGTGCAGCACTGCAGGGGGTTGCAATGGGCTCAGCTTCACAAGCCAAACCCCCCCCCCACACACACACACACACACACACAAACACACTCTCTCGCCAAACACACCCTGTGTTGGAGCAGGCATCCCCTGAGGGGGTCCAAATTACAGGCGTCTTGCTTTCTTCTCAAAGTATACCATCATACTTTTCCCATTCTCATTCATTAGTTCTCAAAGGTTTTCTGGACTCACTTTTGGAAGTTCCTTCCTGATTGAAAGGTTTCACAGCACATTCCTACTCATTGATTATGTTACTTGATCATGTTAAGATAGGCAAGATCAAAAATGCATGGGAAAAGGAACTTGGAACTGAAATTTCAGAAGACGTATGGACTAAAGCTCTAACAAGGGTGAACAACAGCACCTCCTGTGCAAGACTGGGTTTAATCCAATTCAAGGTTGTACATCACCTACACTGGTGTAGAGCTAAGATATCATCATTCTATCCTAATGTAGATAGCAAAGGTGTAAGATGTCATGCTAATGTAGCTGACTTGACACATATGTTCTGGTCATGCCATACACTGGTAGGATACTGGTCAACTATATTTGATGTATTATCTGAAGTTCTTGAGATGACTTTGCGCTATGATTGCCATATTTGGTGTACCAGGTGAAGAAACGAACTTTACACGAAAACAGCTTAACATTATAGCATGTGTATCTTTATTGGCACGTAGGCAAATTTTATTACATTGGAAATCAAGCGCCCCACCCACTGCAGCACAGTGGCTTAAAGATGTAATGATGTTTTTGTATCTGGAGAAGATTAAATTCACAATAAGAGGTTCTAACAAATTCCTCTCAGTGTGGGGATCACTAATGTCATATTTTAGTAACCTCCAAGGTTTGCGTGTAAGAAACAGAAAAACTCTTGTAAGTGTACTGATGTGTCTGTTCATAATCTATATTTTTCAATAAAAAGAGGTTTAAAAAAAAGGTTTTCTGGTGTCTGTATGTTTTCTAGTTAGTTAGTTTGAGAGAGAGAGAGAGAGAGAGAGAGAGAGAGAGAGAGAGAGAGAGAGAGAGAGAGAGAGAGAGAGAGAGATAAATGTATCTGCAGTCTTGTTTGTGCCATGCTGGTTTTTGATGTTTCATCAATCAATCATGTTTCATCTCTGCAGGGCTTCTGAGGTCACATAATTTCCACCACTGCATATCAACACTTAGAATATTGTTTACATGACAAATTGGCATGCATCACTGAAAATGTAATACGAAATGGAAAATAACTGCAGCTCCGATTCAGAATGTACACTTTGTTCTGTGTGAAACCAGGAAGAAGCGGCAAACTAAATAATTTGGTCCTGATGAGGGTACTCATGACATGATGTTCGATTCTGACTGTTAACAAATTCCAGACATAAGAGCTCATCAAATAAGAGTCCCTGATGTACCCAGTAAAGTAGGTACATTCTGTCCCTGGTAGAATGCCTGCATATGTTAGTTAGATAGATAGATAGATAGATAGATAGATAGATAGATAGATAGATAGATACTGTAGATAGACAGATAGAGAGATACGGAGATAGATAGAGAGATAGATAGATACTTTATTGATCCCCAAGGGCAGGGGTCGGCAACCTTTTTTGCCTGGAGAGCCACTTTTACCAAATGTATTTTTTTTTAATCTCAGAAGAGCCACATAAAGACGGTTACAAGAAAAAGTTTGGATATTTAATGTACAGTTACTTTCATTCAACAGAAGATTTTTTAATAGACCTACATTTTCTACTAGTTTTAAAAGTAATGTGCAAGTAACTTGAAATGTAAAGTGGAATGACAGAAGTATAGGCCTTAGGCTTCCCATGTAGGCACCCCCTATTTTCCCAGTGTCCTTTTTGGTATGCAAAGTAACATCATAGTTAACAACACAACAATTAATTTTCGTTGACATGTCATTGGCGAAATTGAACATTAGGCCTACCAGAGGTTAGATTTGGTGATGGCCTTGGAGTCTGGCTGGCTCATCCCATCAGGGGAGACGCATCACACCACTAACGTTGGCCCTTTCATCTCAACCAATCGATGGGCCACAAGAAAAGTGTTTTTATTTTTCAAAATGGGGAAGGTGTGTGGGGATGGGATGGGTTGGCAAGGAATGGAATTGAAATGGGTAAGGTGCACCTCCATACTTCAAACATTCCAGGCCTACCATTTGAGAGATGCAAAAAAAAGGAGAGAGAAATCTGGGAATGGGAGGAAAGGGAAATTTGATTAGCTTGCCGCTGGGAAAATTCCAATGCTATTCACATGAGTTTAACGTCCACAAAACAGGGGATATGGATTACTGCCACTGGGCAGGCACACCTGGTCATGCCTAACATGGGGTGTGTGTGTGTCTCGACTGTGTCTATGTCCAACATATGTGTGTGTGCTGTGCTTATCCATGTATGTGAGTGTGAATGTGAGAAAGAGTGAGAAAGTGTGTGTGTGTGTGTGTGTGTGTGTGTGTGTGAGTGTGTGTGTGATTGGGAGCTTGGGGGTGATGCTAGAGAGACACTCGAGGGCCCACATCTAATGAGGATGTAAGGGAGGACTGGGCTTTTTGAAAGAGCACAGGGGATGCTGATACTTAGAAAGCCAAGTGTCACCTCCAGCCGACTGTGCTGTGAACAGCCAGGTCCCTGGGGTGTCTGGCCAGAGCCCAAGCCCATTTGCCTGTGAGGGCCAGGCCCGTCAGACAGGAGACACGTCTGGGCAGCACAGAGAAGGGACATGCCACGCTGGGTCGCTTGCCTCACAGAGCTTCATGACAGTAGAAAGCTCTGTGGTAACACTGTCAATGTGTGTGTGTGTGTGTGTGTGTGTGTGTGTGTGTGTGTGTGTGTGTGTGTTGTTCTGTGTTGCATGTTCTTTATGTTCCTGCCTTGGTTACGGAATAAGATGAGCATGAGGATGAGGGCAGCTGGGAGGCCCAGAGGGCATCCTGCCCTCTCTAGGGGACAACTCTATGGCTCTAATAAAGTGATGTGAGCATGAATGCATTTCAAGATTAAATGGCAGCTGCCAGCTAGCAAGCTGCAACTAATCTCATTTGCTGTGCTCATTTGCTCGTTTGCATGATAGTACAGCTGTATGTGTACTGTGAATATTTATATGCACTGTATATGGCATAATTATACATATGGATATGTTTGGAAATATTACTAAGTTTATAAACTGTACATACGTGCAAACAATTTCTCATTTAGCAGAATCTTTCATTCATAAAATCATAAAGATGAGATTAAGTGTTTCATCTATGTTTTTCCCCATAAATTGAATCTGTGGTCTTGCTGTTAATACGTTGCTTGTGTTTGGAGATTGTCTAAGTTCTCTATGTGAGAGAACAGGCAGAAACAAACAGCTTGCTCATCAACGGGCCGAGTTAACAGAGCCCAGGAGTCAGCTTCATAATAATGTTTATTCATAGGCAGAGCACGCAGTGAACTGTTTACTGCTTGGTGCGACAGGGCTTTGTCAAACCACCAAGCACTCGACACCGCAACACAAACAAATTTCGCAAACGGCGGAAAACAGCAGCATCCAAAATCCGCCTGAGAGTATGTAAACCAATTTACCTTACGAAATGAAATAAATAAATCAAATAAATAAATAAGGTCTTGTTGGCATTCTAGGCAAGCGATGGTGGAAAAAAAAAAATCGATGCAGTTGAAATGGTCCACTGTGAGATGAGGAGGAGGAGAAGGAGGAGGAGGAAGAGGAGACGATGACTGGCAGCATGAAGCAGGTGGACAGAGCTAATGAGAAAGGATTTGGCTGATAAGGCCGCTATAACAGGTCCAAGCAACCACACAAGAGGCGGGGGAGCAGAAGCAGTCACCAGGGAAAATGGATGAACTCTTGCCCACTTAATGCCCCACACCATCTTCTAAAAGAGGCTACAGATAGCTCACAGCCCAGTTAATGTGAGTGGATCAGAATCTCTCAGCATCATGAACCTGCGTGTGTGTATGTATCTATTACAAAGTTCAAAATCAGTGCAATGTGATGATTGTTTAGATCAAATAAAATACAACATAAAGTGTTCCTGTTGCTGGTAGGATGCTGTAGGAACGGGTAACACTTCTTATGGTCAAGGGCACTATTCTGTGGGAGCACCATTTTGGACTTGAAGTAACTTTGGATAAAAGAGTTAAAGACTAGATTTAGATTAGACTAGACTAGACGAGGCAATAAAATGGTCTGTTGCATACATTCAAGTACATGATATGGCCCAGTCTATACACTGTCTGAGCCCAGGTGCTGTCCGAAAACAGGATCTTTTAGACCAAATGTATTTGACTCTTTAGGCAAATTAATTTCTATCCATCAGTGTTTCCTACATTTACTGTAGATTTTTCCCAGCCTCCATTTTCTGTGGATAACAGAGACTCCAGTTGAGAAATCAATTGGGATATCATTGCTTATTCTGATGCTGTTTTGCACTGCCAGTCAGAGCATGCATATGGATTTATTTACATTACGCATTCGTAGATCCACTCTGCGTGGAGGGCTGCCTATATTACTTCTTACAACTTGTTGTTTGACCTGGCAGAAACCGGACATACTAAACATTGCAAACTGAATGTATCAACACCATACTGTAACTCTTGCAAAAAAGCAAGAGATTCTACTGCGCTGGGAATTCTACAGCAATGGGTGTTGATCACAGAGTGGACATCAGTTAGGTGTGGTTAAACTGGGATGCGACCAGCAGGAGTGCAAATGTTCCAAGAAAGAACTGAAGAAACCTGTGATGAAAACAGCAAGGCTAGACCTTAAAAGACAAACAAACTAAAGACCACTAAAAGAAATGTTACATTAAATCAAGAGAAAGTGTGATTATGCGTGTGTGTCAGGCTGCATGTGTGTACAATACCAGGGGCAATTGGCCAGTGTTGCGCCTGTGTGGATAAACATGTGGGCTGGAGAAAGAAACCCCAGATGACAAACAGAACAGACTGTGAACACTCAGGAGGGCTGGTCTACCATATTACTTACAGACCCCAACAGAGCAGATAGGAGTGAGGATGACGAGGGAGGGGGAGGAGAGCGGAAGAGGAGGAGTGGAAGAGAAAAGAGAAAGGGCAGAAGGAGAGTGCAGGGAAAGGGGAAGAGGAAGAGAGGGAGCAGAGAAGGGGGAAGAGAGAGATAGAGAGCAAAGAGAGGGGTTGGGGGGTGAGATATTGACTTGAGTGTCTCCGTGCTGATTAAAACAAGGCGTCAAGATTAAAGCACTGCTCGATAAACCAATTTGCTTGTCGGAATTTTCACCATCAATCGCACCCAAGCAGAGTGCCAGAGAGAGAGAGGGAGAGAGAGAGAGAGAGAGAGAGAGAGAGAGAGAGAGAGAGAGAGAGAGAGAGAGAGAGAGAAAGAAAGAGCTGTGAACAAGTGTGGCTGCTGGTTGACTGCTCAGCGGTGTTTCTCACCTGCCTCTCCTGCCAGGGCCCTGCTCTGTTAACTGAATCCCATTGGCCTGCCTAAGCAGACATGGCTACAACGCTAATTGGGTGAGAGGCAGCCAGAGCCCCAGGGATTGTGGGAGATCAGCTGGTGGCCTGTGGGATGGGACAGGACCGGACTGGACAGGACGGGATAAGGAAGGGGTAGCTGCTGAGATGGAGAGCTGATGGAGGAGGCTTGCTGCTTGTGTGCTGGCAGATAGGGCATGGAGTGGCACTGCTGATGGGTAGACGTAGGTAGGGTGACGGGATGCCAGGTGGCTGTGAGGTATGGTCTATACAGGTATTGTGGTCTTGGTGGTGGTGAGTGAATAGAATGCTCAGCTCCAGGAGAGGTTGGGGAGTAGTAAGATAATAAGAAACATCCATCTAGCAGTATCCTAGCACAATGAAAGAAGCCTTTAGAAACCTAGCATTTGTTTTGATATGTCAATAGTGAGCTGAGTGTTAGCTAACTCCCATGTAGCAGCACAGCCTCAACACAGCGGCAGTGTCCGCCAGACCCTTCCATTATGAAACTGCCATCAAAGTAAATGTTTTTATATATGTTGTGTCAGAAAAGAGACTTGGATTTTTTTTGGAACTTGTGTGTTCCCTACAAAAAAAACACATTTGTCAAACACTATTGAACCTCGGTTCAGAGCACTTAAAACCTTTCTCTTTCTGAGAAGTAGAAGTGAAATTGGTATGCGTCTTTTCTGGTCTCAGTCGAGTTTGTGTTGTGTGTGTGCATGTGTGTTTTGTGTTGTTGTTCTTGAGTTGTGTGGTGCAGTGCGGTGCGGTGTGGTGTGGTGCGGTGCGGTGTAAGCTGTGTGGTGTGGTGTGGTGTGGTGTGAGTGTGGAGGTGGCGGCGTTACCTTGGTCTCTGTGAGCTGTCTCTGGAGCAGCTGTAGAGCCTCAGTGTGCCCCTTCTCACTCTCCTGCAGCGTCACCAGCTGTTCCTTCATCTCCCTCTGCAAGAGACAAACACACACACACACACACACATATTAACAATCAGCATTTGCATTTAGCAGTATATTTATTTTTAAAATACTATGGAAACCTTTGCCATAACATCCTGAAGAACACAAAGGCAGACATCAGGTCCACCCATACAGGGCCCCGCCAATCACCTCAAGGCTGCACACATCAAACTAATCTGGAATTCACTGCCAACCAAGCCAGGAAAGAGTCGAGGGGTGTGCCAAAGTGTGTGTGTATGCGTGTGTGCCTGTGTAAGAGTCTGAGAGGAAATGTGTATGCGTGTGCACGTGTGCGTGCGTGCGTGCGTGTGTGTTTTCCTTCATCTCCGATCTTTTGGGAGAAGCGGAAATCTCAAGTTCAACTGAAGGATGTTCTGAGCTCTGCATCGCTCAGTCAGCACTGTGGGCTAAAACACGGATATGACTTATTTAACATGACAAGTGTGTGTGTGTGTGTGTGTGTGTGTGTGGAGGGAATGCCATCATGTGAAACTGGGCAACAGACAACACAAGATGGGAGTAGGGAAAGAGAAAGAGAGAAAGTGAGAGAGAGAGAGAGAGAGAGAGAGAAAATAGGAGGCAAGGAAGGACAGAAGTTGAAAGGAAAAAATGTGAATAAAGAAAGGATTGAGAGAGAAGCAAAAAGGGTGAAATACAGAGATGCATGGAGAAAGGGACATGAGGAAAACAAGAACAAGGGACAAAGAGAGAGAAAGAAATGAAAGAAGGAAAGAGAAAAAATTTGGTGCAGCTATGTACATCCATGAAAAGAGGGAGGAGAGACATAATGAAAAGATATGCGCTCATGGACTCTGGAGACGGCCTGTCGCTTAAACTAGGCCTCTTCAGCACAACAGTAGCCACAGGCAGAATCAGGACAGGAGAAGGGCTACCAAGGAACACCGCACACGCACACACACACACACACACACACACACACACAGCCCTACAGCAGAATCAGGACAACCCGCCTCTCCCAGTGTCCACCAGACAGCACCCTCATCCCCTACCTCCTTGCCCTCCTTTGCCGGACACTCTGTAATCATTGACCACATGTTTCATATGTGATAGAAGTATAAGTACAGACGTGTATAAGATGTGTGTGTGTGTGTGTGTGTGTGTGTGTGAATACGTGTAAGCGTGCATGGGTATATCTCTGAGTGTGTGTATATTCATCTCTCTCTTCTCTCTATTTTTCATTCAAGCATGACAGCAGGGTAATGTCCCCAAAAGTGTGACATTACGCCCCCCCCATGTCTCAAAAGAAGAAGATTTACCTTGAACCTCAGGGAGGACTGGTGAAAAATGCAAACCTTGAGAGTGTTGTCCCATCACACACTACGGCAGAAGACCACTCAGAAGATGGCCTACAGATGAGCACTACTGATGGACGCTGTCTGAACAAGCCTGTTGCAATGAATTATTACTCATCATCACTGCTAAAAGAATTCATTGCGTTTGACTTTGAGAGCCTGTACGTGCAATGTTGGACATATTTTGCCTAAAGCTGTTGATAAACTAGACAAGTAGACTTCCAGGGAAGTCCATTTCTAACAAGATGGAATACATTCCTCCTCAGTTGGGTGTGGCTGACAGTTTGGTCATTTGTCAAAACTATGATCAGTCCCATAACACTAATTCATAAATCACTCCCTAAGACATTATCTGTCTATTAGTCAGATAGAACAAATATGGGTTCCAGAACCTCTCCCAGTCACAGACAACAGCAGATACAGCCGCTGTATGGATCAATGGCCTTCCACAGTTGAGAGAATTTGACATAAAATATTTAATAATAAAATAAATAATAATAATAATTTGAATGCATTTGACTTTTTCCTCCCCTGTGTTAAGCTGGTCCAAGGTGATGCGGATCCCAAAGAAGGTGGCTCAACGTGGTTTCAGGCTAAAGCTGTGAATCTTTAGAGGGAAGCCACACAAAGTGATGGTTCCCGTTTCTGTCGTGCAGCAGCCGTTTCTGTTGTGTCACTCTCACTCTCGAGAGGCTAAACAGTGTCCTTCATCAAGACTAAAAGACCATGTACTCGCAACTGCTGAGGGTGCTTCATTTTTCAAAAGCACACAACACATACAGGAACACAGGGAAAACACACACACACACACACACACACACACACACACACACACGGTCAGCAAAAGTATTCACATAGAAAACATACAATCATACAGACAGACGTGGGAAGAGCCACACGCTCCATGTATGCACAGACAGTGACACACAAACACACAGACAACCATACACAGACAGACAGAGACAGACACACACACACACACACACACACACACACACACACACACACACAGAGAGACACACACAGACACACACACACACACACACACCTTTCTCCACCAAGGGCACGGAGCAGAGAAAACTCTTGCCCATTACTCAGGGGGAGCGTGGTCATACATTTTAATGATACGTGAGCAGCAGGATCAAGAGCTTTAATTTGTCCCTGAGCGAGGAGCTGCTGCTGCTGCTGCTGCTACCTCAGCGCCCCTCCTGCTGCTACCGCTAACGCTAGCACGCCAGACCCTTACTGGTCAGCTCAGGCTAGACGGAGACGAGAGGAGGAGAGAGAGAGGAGAAGAGAAGAGGGGGATGAGAGGAGGGGAGGTAGAGAGGGACGGGAGAATGGATAGAGGGAGAGAGAATAAGAGAAAGGGGAGAGGAGCTAAAGAGAAGGAGGATAGAGAAGAAAACTATACGCAGAGACAACAAGCTAGACACAACAAGGTGACCCATGGGATGGTCATTGGCCATGGAAGCCAGAGGAGGGGAGGATGGGCAGTGAGGAGGGGAGGAAGAGACATGGACTCATAAATAATGACGGCAGACACTGAAACCATGAGAAGAACTTCAGCAGAAGCGGAGAACAAGCCAGACACACAAAGAGGACCCGGGAGAGGACCTCTCACAGACACAAAGTTCAACTAACAGCAAACTCCTGCTGACAGTGTAACACTGCAGGCTCTTCCCTCGCATGTATTCCACACATACACACACACACACAGCTTCAGATCTGGGTATGATCTTAGCAGCTGCTCCAAAGACACTCTCTCTCTCCCTCTTTTCTCTCTCTCTCACACACACACACACACACAAACTCTTTCTCTCAAACACACACTCTCTCTCACTCACACACACACACACACACACACACACACACACACACACAGAGTAGCAGCGGCAGCAGAAGCAGCAGGCATTTCTCTGGGCTAACAGTTATTAGATCATTAAACAGCATTCATTTTTAATGAGCCTTTTATCTAGCCTGACCTTTTTCCCCACCAACACTCTAATATTTCCAGATGGAGGAGAGGGAACGAGGGAGTGTGGGGAGAGGGAGAGAGAGAGAGAGAGAGAGAGAGAGAGAGAGAGAGAGAGAGAGAGAGAGAGAGAGAGAGAGAGAGAGAGAGAGAGAGAGAGCACTTGAGATAAGATACTCAGTGATGCAGCATGATGGAGCAGAGTGCGGAGACACAACAAACCTCCCACAACTACCTGTACATACCCTCAAACCCGTATTAAAAACACCCACCCACTCACAGAGACATGCACTGAGAAACTACATGTGCAAACACACACACACACACACACACACACACACACACACACACACACTCACACAAACACAAAGCTTTTCTGTGCCTTCTGTGCTCAGCTGAACAAGCTGAAGATAGACAAAAGCTTCAACACAAACCAAATCCACCTTAAGAACAGAGTCTCTGTCACTCTCATGCTCACACTCAAACCCTGAGGCCTTGTCCATTTTCCAGACTAGCGCTGTCGGTCATGCCATTTCCCCCGGGACTGTGAACAGACGTAGGGAAGGAAGGTCACCAACAGACGTGGTGCCCTCCTACATCTGAAACTCATTTCAGTTCACCACCAGTGCCCATCACCACTGCTCATGGCAGCCAGTCAGAGAGAGTAGTGACACACTTCAGTGTGTGTGTGTGTGTGTGTGTGTGTGTGTGTGTGTGTGTGTGTGTGTGTGTCACATACTGTTAATTGATTCAATGTCATTTTCATTCAATGTTATTTTCTGTATTTCTATGCTACTATATGTACTATGGCAACAATGTTTCTATTTGAATGGTCATGCCACGAACGCCTATTGAATAAATAGAATAGGGACAGAAAAACAGCCCAAAAGCCTGAAGCAAAGAGAAAATATTGGGCAAAGCAGGAGAGGGAGCCACAGGGCACAGTAAGATGGTGAGAACAAACAAGAGGACTGTGAATGAGGCCCTGCACATTGCCTCAGCAGGCACCGGGACTTTCAATTGCCCCTGTGATGTGGTGAAATTGGTGTGCCACAGCTCGAGAGAGAGAGAGAGAGAGAGAGAGAGAGAGAGAGAGAGAGAGAGAGAGAGAGAGAGAGAGAGAGAGAGAGAGAAGCTTGCGCAAGAGCTGACGAGGTTCAGAAGCCCCCAACCACCACCGATGAGGCACAGCTTCTCAACAACTGGTGGTGTGAGTGAGTCAACAGTCATAAGTGTTCATGCACACACACACACACACACACACTTGCATCATATCTTATCAGTCTTCATTTGAAGATTCATTTGATTCCCACCTTGTCCATGCATAAACACACTGACTCCTTTTAATGGATTGTCTTCTTTCATTTCTGCCTCCAAACACGGAGTCAAACGTGCACAGACGTCAGCATGATGTGGGAACCGCAGCCCTGGGAGGCTGAACTGAAGCATTCATCCAACTACCTCATGTTAGAGGAGAGCGAGGCTTCCGGGGGGAATGAGGAGGGTACAATTCATTCCCCATAAACTGCCGCATGGCTGCACAAACGCCACATAAATCTACCAGACTCAGAGAAGTGTTCTTTTCAACCAAGGACATTCTGGCATAACCTGGAAGGGTGCCGTAAGTCTGTCACACGGTGCTGGATTGGATTTTGGGGTGAGAGATGAGGGGGGGGGGGGGTATGGGTGGAGGATGCTGGTAGGGGAGAAGACCTGGACAACAGAGTAGACGTCCTCACTCTGAGCAAGACTACTCTGTCTCTCTTTACAGCATGAGGTAAATCAGACTTAAAGGAGTCTGCAGATCTGTCTCAGCAAGTCAGGTCATCAGCAACCAGTCATCCATCCATCCATCAGTTCAACAACCCAGCAATCCATCCATCCATCCATGTATTCCTCCTCTCAGTGATTCAAAGGCGCGGGTGAACCACTGAGAGACACAACACAGCCTCTGAAGCATATAAAAGAGGCAGCGCAGGCGATGACTCACTCCTCTTTCAAAAACACATTTGGCAGTGCCACGTCTCTCAACATCACTGAGGCAGTTCTGTTTTTTTACTTGTTGTTTGTGGCAGATTGAGGGGTTTTTTTTAGGCTTTTTTCCCCTCTCTTTAATGTTTCGAGGGGCATTGCTGGGAAGTCAAAGTCTCTCCGAGGCGTTACAAGGAATGAGAACGAGAGAGGAAAAGAGAGAAGTAGTCAGAGGGAAACAATGTACCCAGTCAGGGGCTGTCGTTTCCTGCATCGGAGTTCTTTTAATCTGAACACAGCACGGCTATTCTGGTTGGTGGGAAATGCATCAATAGACGTAAATAAATCATTACACGGGGAGTTCAGTTCACAAAGCAACAAGGTGGCAGATCGACGCTCACAAGACTCCTCTCAAATTCAACGCTCTACCACTCTGCCGAAACACAAACACTATGTACTTTAGGTGCGATTGATCAGCGAAAAAGTGCTGGACCCAAGCCTGTCTACTTCCATTCCATTAAAAGTTGGTCCGGGGTTAGGGCCTGTAAAAGCACTTTAGCTCCATGGGGGGAGATACTCTATCGGCAGTCTGATATGGCTGGAGCGATTGGGGGGGTGGGGTGTACGGTCCGGCAGTGGCCGAGAGCCTCGTCAGCAGATTGGCTCCTGATAAGATGAAGTCTGCTGAGACAACGAGAGCTGGCTTTGGCCCCCACACTTGCTCTCTCCCTCATTCTGTCGCTTTCGTTCACGCTCACAGTGACCCTGCTGCCACCAAGCAAGGACTCTTGGGAGATATGGGTCAGGGGCCTACAGAATCACTGTGTCAGCATGTCTCTCTCTCTCACACACACACACACACACATAGAGGAGACATTCACACTTCCATGGTACTCACTAAAACACGCTTACTGTCTATGCATCTATTGGGTCCACAGGTATCACACACACACTCTCACAAACACACATCTGTGGACCCAATAGATGCATACACAGTGACACAGTGACACAGTGACACACACACACACACACAAATGTCCCGGGAAAAACTGACTGAAAGAAAGATTAGTGTGTGAGTTTGTTTAGAGTCCCCCATCATATCTGTGAGATTGGCGACGAGATGGGGCAGGTCCTCGGGAGGGAGTGGGCGAGCCGCGAGCGCCTGGAGTCACTGCTCGCTGGTGTTTGCTTTTCAGACAGGCCAAAAGGTTGCTTGCCTCCGGATGGCCACGCCTCCGCAGCACTCAGCGCTGGCCGGCGCTCAAGGAATGCAATCCCGAGTAATCGCTCGCTTCCTCTCCAGCTGCAATCTCCACCAGACCACTCACACTCACAGACAGCCTAGTGTTCGAGTAGCATCATTCCACTGGGGACTGGGGACTGGGGACTGGGGGGGACTGGGGACTGGGGACTGGGGACGGGCACGAAAATAAAACCGCACGTTACCGTTATTTGGGGATTGTATTACTGTGCGGCATGCAGCATTGAAGTTCTGCTCCTTTTCCAAGGCAGCCATTGTGACTTCATCAAAAGCCCCACCGCGCAGCTCTGAAGACGTCACCTCTAAAGTGTGCAGGTGTTCCGTTACGGAGAATGAGAGGAAACATTATACACTCTAAATGATGAATGAACTGGAGCGAGGAATTCCCCATAACTTCTCCTTTTGTTATGGGTAGACAATAACAAAGCACAGTATCCTCTTTGAGAAGTGAATTAAAGTGGGAAAACGCTTACAGACACTGAAAGCCAGAAACTAAGCATATGCCTGTGCTGTAATGTGTGTGTGTGTGTGTGTGTGTGTGTCTGTGTGGGGCAATGGGATACAAGAGCCGTGTCAGCAATCTGTGGTGCCTTGGTGTGTGGCCTGGGTACACTCCAAGCCGGCGACGTCTGATGACCTCACCATGCCAACTCTCCTGGCATCCAAACAGCTAGAGCTGTGTGAACTCTGGTTTTGCCAGTGGGAGTCCGCAAGGTTGCCGATTCCTGCATGCCAGCACAATCTAGCCACACAAATTAATTAACAAATGAATGAATACGCAAACAAACACATTTGCTGACATCAAGATACACACACACGCTCACATGCACGCACAAACAAAAATATGCTCCCTCGTACGAATAAGTGCTGCGTCAGAAAATACATTTTGTAATTTTATTTTCGGTGCTCTTCAGAGCATCTGCATGCTGTGCCTGGGAATGCAGCATCACCTGCCTCTCCACAGACACCAGGCAGGCAGGCAGCTTTCTCGGAGGGATCAGGGCTGACAATCATAGAGGGAGTGTGTTGAGTCTCCTAAAGCTTCACTGTCTCCCTTGTGTCATGAGCAGTATAGTGTACGCAATGTGCATGCTCGTGTGTGTGTGTGTGTGTGTGTGTGTGTGTGTGTGTGTGTGTGTGTGTGTCCACAAATACACTGCAGCAGATGGTGTGCTAGAGGTGTGCAAGCTGCAGGAACTGCCCTGGACCGAGAGGTAGAAAGCAGGAGGAGGCTGGCAGACAGGTAGAGAGGGAGACAGTTAGTCAGGGAGACTACATGAGAGGCAGGAGTGGGAGCAGGCATACTGTACAGGCTGAAAGGGAGACAGGTAGACAGGCACAATGCTTGCAAAGTGTGCGTTTAAAAGGGTTTTCTACCTGGATAAACTTCAGTTCCTTTAGTTTTAGTTCCTTTGTTCTTTAGAGTTAGTCAGTTTTTGATTGTTGTAATGGAAATTCTCCCCTTTTAGACGATCCTTTTTACACTCAGAAGAGAGATAAGAGAAGTTTTTTTCAATTAATATATTTATTAGAAGTATGATAGGCCTACTGGTTGGCCAAGCTGGGATCTCCCTGTCCCAATGAGTATTACAATAGCAACAACCCAGAAATTCTACCACAACAGTCAATGTCAAGGTTCAACAAATCATTTTTATTAAAGCAGACGTAGAATGGAAAACTGGCTTTGTTAAATAGAGCAGTGCATGGCCACAAAGCTACCATGAACCAGAAACACAGTTGTTTCCTAGTTGATATGCAAACCTCAGACTTTGAAATGCCCGCTAAAATCAAGCTAATCAAACAAAGACAGAGTGTGAAGCTGAACACAGACTGTCTGTGACAAGCCATTCCACAAGCCACCCACCACGTGTTACGTTACCACTCAGATTTGGAGATTCAGGTAGAACTTGCTGGAGTTGATGTTGTGAGCGGTAATTGGCTGCAAGGCGCCAGCGTAAATCTCACTTAATTATTCATGTGGCTGCCAGATAAGCATGTCGAGTGGTAGATATCTGCTAAAATTGGCCATTTTATTTGCCAGCCTAATTATAGGGTCGTAAATGAGCTTGTAAAATAACACCTGAGCATGTGTTTAACAGACCAAAGTTGCATACTTTCTATGTTATCATCAGAGATATATATATATATATATATATATATATATATATATATATATATATATATATATATATATATATATATATATATATATATATATATATATATATATATATATATATAAAGTAAAATACTATGTTCATCCATTTTATGTCACCTGCAAGAATATCTTACCTGACTAGTTGACATTTAATAGCAACATTTCTCTGTTTATTCTAACCTCTCTATGACAATATCTTGAAGGTGTCCTGAAACCAAGAGAAGCGCAGTCTAGGTTGAGCCCTCTCCGCTCTGAGAAATGGGAAGGAAAAGCCTATGGCAAAAAACATCTGAACATCAATGTTTCTAAGAAAGTACATATCCGCCAAAAAGCAATTAACACAATGTTTTGCCTCTCGCTCACAAGATACAGAAATTATACTGCAAAAACATATTAACCTTGAAGTTCAGAACATTAAGCTGGCAGCTATTTATTGGCAATGTGCACAAAGCTTTTGGCCTTTGGCCTGACATCCAAGACAGACACCACTGCAGCTTTTAGCTAAATTCATAAAAATAATTCACCGAAAGTTTTGTTTCAAAATATGCTAAAATATGCTTTCAAAATCAACAAGCAGCCATGCAAACTCCAGTAACCTCCTCAGTGGTGTGGGAGTGCAGGCTGCTGGTTATAAGAAAACACAATGGCACTCAAAGGGCAGGCGTCCTGACACAGGACTGCCCTCTCAGTCCTCATTCAGCACATGACTCATCCTCTCTTCCTCCTCCGCTCATCCTCTCCATCCCTCGTTCTCTGTCTCTCGCTCTCATCATCCTGTTTGTCTTGGTTTCTTCCTCTCCCTTCCTCCGACTCTGTCCCTCCGCTCTATTTCAGGCTCTGGCTGTCCTTTTCACCCTGTCGCTTGCTCCCCTCCTCTCCCTCGCTCACCATCTCTTCCTCCTTTTTTGCTCTTTCTCTCCTCTTACTTTCTTTCAGAGTTTCTTCATCGGTCTCTGTTCTTCCTGCTCTCCCCACATCTCTCTGTGTCCCTCTCTCTCTCTCTGTCCCCCCTCTCTCTGAGGGGGAAGCTGGGCAGGCTGGGTTGAACACGGAACCCTGATGTGACAGAGGAACTGTCGGTGGGAGCTGGAGGTGGTGCAGCGGGTCCAGGCTCTATTATTCAGAGGCGACGTGTCCGATCCACCACCGGCTAAAAATAAGCCCCAGCCAGGTTTCAGATGTGAAAATGAAACTTTTAAAGAGAGAGAAAGAGAGAGAGAGAGAAAGAAAGAGAAAAACGGTAATAGAAAGGGAGAAACGATGAGAGAAAGAGAGAGTGTCTAGAGATAGAGAGCAGTACAAGGAATTACCGTGTGGAGATAACTGATGATTGTTAAAATATAGGGTGACGAGCACAGAATGATGGAATAGTTAATAATGCAGAGGTAGAGAGCAATGTCATGAAACCCACCGATGTGAGGGGCAACAGTCAGTCACGGATGAGGATGCTGTAATGAATACCTGGCCATTACACAGACAACCTTGACCTCCTCCCAAAGCTCACAACCTGAGTGCGAGAATGTGTATTTCTATCTACAGCACAAGCCTATTACATGTATATGCCAGTTGTTTAGGGTGTGTTCACAGTGTGTGTGTGTGTGTGTGTGTGTGTATAAGGCAAAGGAAGAACCAGCTTTTCATATGCTGTCACCAGCTTCGCGAGTGGTGATGGGTTGTGAGATTGAGAGATTAGGAGGGACTCTTGGAAGCTCTCACCCCGCACTGAGGATTATCCGTCTCCTCAGACAGATCTACTGCAGACAACACAACCCCACTGTACTGACACCCTCGCCCTCCCCCTCCCAAACACACACACTTGACAACGATAACACAATATAACTAAAAGCTATAAATAACGCTCTCAGAAAAGGACATGAGACAGAGAAAAGTAGAGGAAAAGCAGAGAGAGAGAGAAAACAGAGGAAGAAAAGAGAGAGAGAGAGAGAGAGAGAGAGAGAGAGAGAGAGAGAAGAGCAGAGTAAAAAAGCAGAGAGGAGTAATGAAGGGAGAAACAGAGGACGAGAACACACAGAGGATCACAACATAACAAACAGTCCCCTCGCTCCTGATAAAAAAATGATTGACGCAAGGGACAGCCCTGTGAAGTGCACCTCCTCGCACGTGACTAGCCATTTCAGTTCATGTTCGTCCCTGGAGGAGACTACAGATTAGCGGCTGTATCTGGCCCCAGGCCCACTTCCCTCCCTTACTGCTGAGGCGGGCCGATGATCGATCACCTCCCCTCAGAGGACGGCTTAATGATTTAAGGAGAGCAGTGTGCAGCTCCAGCAGCGTGCTCTGCTTCTAACACACTCCACAGGTGAGGTGAGCTCCCCTATTTAGACCAGGAGAATACGCACTCTTATTACACGGCTCTTCAGAGTGCTGCAGAAAGTTCCATTCACATGATTTGGTCTTCCCAACATTCGGAGGTCTGTTAATAGTTACCGCTGCAAAGTATATAATGACCGCTGTCAATGGCAACATGTTTTGTGCTTTTGATTCACGTCTTTCATATCATTCCGCAAGAAGTTTGTTCGCTTACTGCAATGGAATTTCATTGAAAGTGAAAGTCAGCTACTGTAGTAAGACGTTGCCGCGCAACACCTGAAACTGTCAAGTTCTATCTGTGAGGCAAACTATTTATTTTGTCAGCGAAAGCCACGAAACGGTAGCAAAATCATTTTTAAAGAACTATTGTGTTAAGTTTCTTTTCTCGTTTTGGCAAATAGCTGTATAATAAACGGGATAATGTATTGTCCATCCACTGGTAATTATCAGAAAATAAGTCAGTTTCGGTCTTACATTATGGTCAATACATTATCCCTTACATAATGCACACCCCCCACGTATGGGCAATGCAATCTAGGAAACAAATAAATTGTGTATAATATGTGCTGACTTCTCAGTGTCTGACAGTCTGCAATAGTAGAATACAAATCACAGCAGCAGGCTATGCCACGATGTTTGGAAAAAGGAGGGTTTAGTCAGATTTCTGGAGAAAATGAATGAAATCATATTTGTATCATTAGAAACTTAACGATACGAGATGGATACAAGATAGATGGAGTGAGTGAAGGAAACGTGAAGAGGACGGGGGGAGAAGAGAAGAGAAGACAAGAGAAAAGATTCATGGTTCTGGACGAGAGCAGGAAAGCAGGTGGGCTTTCAGCCGTAGAGGATGCATCAACAGGATGCTCCCCAGCCAATGAGAAAATGTAGGACAAGTCATGGACATGATGAATGCTGTGAGCACAGCACGGCTCGAGTACCAGCCTGCTACATCCAATTACAGAACAGAAGCAGCTACACACACACACGGCCTAAAACACATGCACATATACACACAGAGATGCTGCCACAACAGTACAAAGATGGGGAGAGAGAGAGAGAGAGAGAGAGAGAGAGAGAGAGAGAGAGAGGAATAAAAAATAAACCATGAAAAGCAGGAACAGAGCAGAGAAAAGTCAAGAGCATCACAGGCGTGAAAAGGCTGTGGAGAGTGTTGCCCTCCAGCACAACGGAGCTGCAGAGTGGAAGCTGGAAAGTGTTTGTGTTTGTGTGTGTGTTTGTTTGTGTGTGTGTGTGTGTGTGTTTGTGTGTGTGTGTCCAGCGTGGGCTGTTAACTCCGCTCCCCAAGGCACATTGCCGTGTCCTGCTCTGACTAATTAACACGCAGGGTAACATGGCCGACGCAGCCGCGCGGGTCTGCAGGGGTCACCCAGCTCTGCCAAATGGCCTGGAGGAGCCGGGGAGAGTGCTGGCTCTGTCTCCCAGCCAGGCCCCAGCAGCGGCCAGCCTGAGCCTGCATCCACGGCCAGGGACAGACCTGCAGGGAGCCGGCCTCTCTGGCTCTGGTTCTGGCTCTCTGAGCTGGCTGCCAGTCGCTGGTTTTCAAAGGAGAAATCAGGCGACTGCAGAAGGGGAGCGGGAGGACTGAGCCGTGGCATTTGAGTGGTGAAGGAGGGAAGGAGCGAAGGAGGTAGGCAGCGAAGGAAGGAGGGAGGGAGAGGGAAATGGGGTGAGGGAGGGGAGGTGACAGAGAGACAGAAAGAGGGCGAAAAAGAGAGGGAATCAGAGACAGAGAAACAAAGGGGGAGAAAGAGAGGAGGTGATGTGTCCTTGCCGATTGCCTCTCAGCAGAGGCTGCAGAAAGAACAGACAGCAAGTTACTGGGCAAAATGGAGGGGGGCAATAAGAGTGGGCACAGATGCAGAGAGAGAAAGAGAGAGAGAGAGAGAGAGAGAGAGAGAGACATACAGAGGAAGAGAGAAGGAAAGAGGGAGTTGGATGGACAAAGAGAGAAAGATAGAGAGAGATGAGAGATGGAGATGGGTAGAGAGAGGGGGGGGTTAAGAAAAGAAATAGAGGGAGAGAGAGGTGACACACAGGTACACAGTATGTGCTGTTCTGTGGTGTGAGTGGTGTTCTGTGGAGGGCTCTGCACCATCCGCATCTCACCCACCAGCCCGCCTCCTGCTGCTGCTGCTGCGGCTCCGGCTGGGCCTCTGAGGGGTCAATCACACGCACCTTCATCCTCCTCCTCCTCCACCTGACACAGGAGGCCGACCCACTGACTATCCCCACCCCCATCAAACTGACTTTTCCAACATCACCCTTGGTCCTGCCGTCAGCATCCACCCCTCCTCCTCCTCCT
Organism: Alosa alosa; assembly: GCF_017589495.1. Taxonomy (NCBI): domain Eukaryota; kingdom Metazoa; phylum Chordata; class Actinopteri; order Clupeiformes; family Clupeidae; genus Alosa; species Alosa alosa. Next base: position 18,113,078 of record NC_063198.1, on the reverse strand, counting down.
CTTCCTTCCCTTCCTCTTCCTCCTCCTCTTTATGACTCAGGACGCTTATCCACTGGCTATTTTCATTTTGGAAGTGGATTTACGCTGTTCTCTCCCATCTCTGGGTTTCATGGTGTCATGGTCTGCACTGTTGCACAGTGTGTTATAGGATAACAGCATGGCATTTCAGATTGCCAAATCCCCTACAGTATATCCCCTCTATACCATTAAAACTCCCAAATCAGCACCTGTCAATTCAACTGCCGGGACGCAGGCCAACTAGTGGCATTGATCCTACACTGATCTGGGCTGGGAAACCAGTAGGCTGAGGGGAAAAAAAGTCATTTATAAAGCGCTTTCAGACATACGTGTAAGACTGGAGGTTCTGCCGATGTTAAACGGTGGGGCCGTATATCTGAACGACATAACCGGTCATATGGAAGTCCGAATTTATCCGGTTGTTCTACTACTCCCCCCCCTTGTATTTCCTCCGGATATTATGTAAATGTGCTGTGTCTGAATGAGGCGTAGAACATGCGGTTAAAATTCACACCTAGTGAGAGGGCGTGTTGGTGACGTTTATTTTGTGCGTCAATGTGGTTAGATCTGACTTAAATGCCAGTGTTATGATGGAGTGGCATAGTGCTGTCCAGAAAATCTCCGACCTGGAAAGATGCAGACATCACGGAGCTACTGTCCATGTGGGCATACAACATTTTTATAGAACACATGAAGGGAACGGCACGTTGTAGCCTACAACTGCATGGCAAGGCCAAACGAATTCAAAAGACTGCGAGATAAGCAGAAGGCGTTGAAAAGGCAGTAGCCTACAGCGACGTCGTTGACGACAATATAGTATTTAATAAATTGTTAGCCAACACGGTTTTCTGTTCATTGATAGCCTTCTCATGACCTGCTGAGCTCGCAGATATTTGTTGAGCATATATGCCTAGAGAAAATGAAAACGAAGAAAACCCAACTTTGTTCCAAGCTCCTTAGACACATGGGGAGAGGATGCTTTTGGAAAAAAATATACCATGAAAAAACGAACAACTTCACTGTTATGTTAGTATTTTGTTTGTTGCTTAAAAACGTTGTATGATGGCCTTGAAGTCTTGAGTTAGGCTGCTGAATTGGCTGGTAGCCTACCATAAAGTTTGTGCATGCTCTCTCTCTCCAACGCAAACCAGATTTGGGGTTCTATAGACCCTTTCAACAATAAAAACAAATACAATGCTTGAACGTTCTATTTGGGTCCCAATCTACTTCCTCTGCATTAAGATAACATATGGAATGTTAAAAAGGAAGTCTTGTGGGGCCAACTATGATGCTGATAATGGAACTCTCTTGAAAGGGTCTATAGCCAAGTAGCCTATTTCTGGTACATAACGTTGAAAAAAGATAAATGTGTTTATTCAAAGCACACATACAAATACTGTAGGTCAATTTCAAGTGCGCACTTACGTGACTAGCCTACTCCAAGTATTAGCCTACGCACAATAGATTTCTCTTCTTAAGCCTGTAATGCATAGGCTACACTTTGTAAACAAAAAGCAGCTGTGACAGGCAGCGGCCGCATATTCTGCATCATGTCTCGCATCTTGTGAACTCTACAAGCCCCCACCCCTCACTGGACAACCACACGGAGATTCTGTAATGTGCGTGTATGTCGTTCACACATATGTCTGTATAAGGTCAGTATAAGGCCCGCAGGTTAGCATCATATCTGAATCATCCGAAGGGTAGGACCTCCGTTTGACAAACCTCCGCATATACTCCGGAGGTTATATCTGAAAGCGCTTATAGTAATGTGACGATTAAATCACTTCATGAATTAAAAATTAACTCACAGAGTTTAAAATAGGTGTAAAAATAAAAGGATATGCATCTATGTAAAGGTGCTTTTGAGCCCCAAGTTGAACTTGATTCTTATCAGGCTTCTTTTGGCACTGCTCAAAGTCAATATGAGTCAATGGCTGTGTCTGAAACAGGAAAAATCCTGCCTTCTAAAAATTCTGCCTTCTAACATACCTCTGTTTTGCCGAATTTTGAAGGCAGCGTGCAAGTACCCTTTAAGCGGTCTTCAACCCAAGATTATTTAATACATCTCTGCTTCAACTCCCACTGACTGGGCCTAAGTTAGCTGTCTGTATCCTGGCAACGGAGTTTTGTGCTGCCATCTTGCTAGGCCGTCCAAAACAAAGTTGATAGCTGGTACCTTGATGCCTGCTACAGGAAATAAATCATTAGACGGTTGAAGACAGCAGGGCAGCTGCCTTCCATTACGGACAGACCCAACATAACAGCAGCACTATCGACACCAATGCCATCATCACCATTACCTTCAATCACACCCTGTTGCTAAAGGCTTGATCTCAGACATCAGCTGTCGGTTCATGCACTCACTAGATTCACTCACTGGCAAAACTAGAGTGGGGAGAGGCAGTCAATTCCCACCACCACCACCACCCCTCCCTAACCACTTCCTATGTGAAAAAAAACAAAGCCATGCCAAACCCAATGAAGCAGGCCCTCTGCTGCTGCTGGCTTTCAGTCGCCAGACTGGCGCAGATAAGAATGTGTGTGGCTCTGCCCCTGTGGACCCAGACAGGGCTAAATTTAGTGTAAAACCACGCAGAGCACACTGTCAAATCTGACCCCTCTGGGAGCAAGAGACCGGGAGGGACACACACACACACACACACACACACACTGAATGAGGGATTATGGGAAGGGAAAAAATCGTAATGTATAAGCATGTCATCTTTAAAAAGCTCCTTAGGATTAAATAAAACTGCAGTTTGTCAGCAACACATTCCTGGCTTCGAAAACAAGCCTGTGGTGCGAGATGTGGAGAGCCCATATGGAACTCAGACACATTAGTGTTCTGACACTACTCATGACACACACACAGTTAATACACACACACAGATGCACACACTCACTCACTCACAGGGGAGGCGACGATGGATCCGACCTTCCATTATTATTTGACAGTCTAAATTCTTAGATGGGGAACAACTTGTTTCAGTTCTGATTTATGTAAATGAATATTAACTACTACTAGCAAACAGACACAAGGACACACACACACACACACACACACACACACACACACACACACACACAGGCTATAGAGTTGCATGCATGCACAATTTCCATGGTTGACAATACACAAACACACACTAGGGCTGTGCTTTCGATATCCAAATATTGATATATCGTATCGCCACTTGCGCAATATATTGTATCGCCACTGCCGCCAAATATCTATATTTTTTATTAAAGCATTAAGCTGTGCAAAAATGTATATACAGTACAGCTGACTATTGCGATATTTTTTTTTTATTATATTTGTCTGCTAAATTACCATAATGTGATCTACATATTATACTGCCCAGATGGTACACAGCAAATTGTGTTTCCAGCTCTATTTTTACATTTTCGGTAAAAGGTATTGCAACATATCGCAATATGTATATTATCGCAATATACCGTGATGTATTGTATAGTGACCCATGTATCGTGATTCATATCGTATTGTAAGGTCCTTGCCAATACACAGCCCTAACACACACACATATTACACACACAGCCCTAATACACATCACATATATCTTGAATTTCCCCTTGGGGATCAATAAAGTATCTATCTATCTATATACCCCAATGCATAGATCTAACACCACATACAATCACCCACCAAGATACACACATAGACGGAACAGAACACACAGACAGGTAAAGCCCACGTCGTAGCGTCTGGCGCCTAACCTTACAGACGTTGTTTCCTTGATGCCTCTCGGCTGGGCTGGCTGCAGCTGCAAGTAAATGTCTCTCTCTCATCCTCTCTTCCTCCCATCTCTCGCTTTACACTCTCCCTCTTTCTTCTCTCCCTCACGGAAGATTTCCGATCTAATTGCTTGCCAGCAGTACTACTTTATCTGACCTACAAAAGACTCTGTGTGCTTCTGTGTGTGTGTGAGTGTGTGTGTGTGTGTTTCGTTTTCTCTCTCCATGTTCCTCCTTCAATCTCTATCTATCAATCTCTAACAATCACTCAAACACACACACACACACACACACACACACACACACACACACACACGTTGTAGCATATTCTGAACAAGTCTGATATTATCTTCTTACCAGTGGACTTATCTGCTTACTATGGAGCATGGCCTAAAAGTGAACACAGCAAAGTCCCTTTGCAGCGCTGTCACACATAATCTGTAAGTCTGTGTGTGTGTGTGTGTGTGTGTGTGTGCGTGCGTGCGTGCGTGTGTGATGAGGCCTAACGCCTAGTATCACAAATCACAGCACCCACATTAACCAGTCTTTTTCTTTCAGTCTAAGCCGTTTATCTAGTAACTATGAATCCAGCACTTTACCCCCTACATGGCCTTGGAGCCGGACGAACAAGAGACAGGACCAGTATGATACTGAAGGCCATTTCGCTCTGATTGCCTCACATCTTATGTAGGTTCAGAGCTCAGTTTTCCGTACCATGCTATCTCATGTGGGAATGAATAACAGCCACACGGAACTTTGCCGTGTTTCACGGCTAAGTGGAAGTGGACATTCATTATGGCAAACAAGGCAGAGAAAGAACAGAGATGGTAAACATCAGAGATCAGGAGAGAGAGAGAGAGAGAGAGAGAGAGAGAGAGAGAGAGAGAGAGAGAGAGAGAGAGAGAGAGAATTTGTCTTGACATGATTGGCTTGGCAGAGTGTTCTAGTGATTGGTAATTGGTAGACTGGCCCTGAGTGTGTTGTCTGTGAGGGTACACACACACACACACACACACACACACACACACACACACACACACACACACACACAGACAAATGTTCTGTGAATGCAGTGGAGCAGAACTATAAGGAATCAACACACCCAAGCCCAATTCGATTCAATCTCTGCTTCTTCCAAACAAATCAATACCCACAATGTTCAACACAACTCCCTGCTTTTCCCCTCTCAATCTTGTGAGTCAATTATCCCCATCCGTAAATTGAAACATAAGCACCGAAATGCGCTTCAAGCGAGTGTACCCTCACACACACACACACACACACACACACACACAGACACAGACACAGACACTTTCATCCAATAACACACACAACAAATTCTTATCACTGAGAGTGATCACTTAGCAACCACCTCATGTGACATGTAGAGTGACTCATGTTCTGGAACCTTCTGGATAAGTATGAAGACACAACAGCAGGTTTGGGGGAGGGACTCGGTGATGCAATAATTTCGATTTGCCAACAGTTCTTGCAGTGGATGGGAAACCCTTCACAACACCATCTACACCTAGTCAGGCTACATCTGCAACTTCACTCCCACAAATAAGTTCAGAAGTCCAATAAGTTTTTTCTTTAAAGAAACACTGTGCAACAATTTGGAACTTTTTGGAGGCATGGCTTTAATGAGCAACTACTATCGATCTTATCTTCACATCACTTTTGATGGAATATGGTAATGTAAAGAGCAGATAAACACACTTGTCCACACCACTAGCCGTGCAGGCTATGAATTATTAAGTTTGTGGTTTAGGTCAAACATCCAACGAAAGTCCTTTACAGCATGCCATCGGCTAACATATCCCCAAAAGACGCTAGTTAGCGTGTCAACAAACCGTGTTTTTCTGTTTTTTAGAAAAAAACATTTGGACCAAAACTCCATAATGGCTCTTTAAAGGAACAGCAAATGGCTCAGAAGCTTTTTTTCCAAAAAACCTGAAGGGACCTTTATTATTGTGAAGTATACTTATGAGAGAGAAGTTTCTTTGTGAGCTTAAAAGTCCTATAATTTTGACTACAAAAGAACTGGCTCTACATGTGCTTCTATCATCTTAAGAGAGTGTAAGCAGAAGATCTTATTCTGCAAGAGTATGGCACCTCTCCTACGGGAGTTCATGTGCCATGAGGCTCTGGTCAGAATGATGGTGCTCAATAATTCATAGTGGACAAATGCCTGCTGTTTGAGCCAGGATATAAGCCTAGTCCCACAAACAGGAGTTCACTGTGTGAGTCTGCAGGTGTTTGTGTGTGTGTGTGTACATTCGAGTATAAAGAGCTTAGTCCCAAAAAGTGTAATGCGATCTGTGTATTGCGCAAATGTGTGTGCACATATATGCAGAAGGTGTCACAAAAGGTATAACGACAGACTAACGTCTGTTAACTGATAGACGGCCTTGGTCTGATTGCCCAGTAGCATTGTCACAGAGAAGGGAGATCCTTTGAATCTCTAAACTTGGACAGAGAGAGAGAAACACTGACAAAATGATATAGCCATGGACTGATGCATGGAGCGAAGAACAAAGGCACAGATAAGGAGAAAGAAAAATGCCCCCCCCATGCACATAAAAGCTCGAGACAGACAGTCTGTCTCTGTGTGTCTGCGTGTGTGTGTATATGTCTGAGTTTTTTGGGTTACTACTCTCAGAGACAGAAAATCCATCCTGATAGCTATGGCGCTGTGTTGACCCCCCCCCAGGGAAGACGAGCGCTAATGAACCCTGATCAACAGGACGTCTAATTGAATCACACAGAGCTGATCACTAAGCGCTAATCGCTAAGCGTGCACAAGCCTCAAGCCTCAGCCGTGGGTCCTGTGCTGTGCTGGGCCATGCTGGGCTGTGGTGTGGTGTGGTGTGCTGCAGCGTAGCGCTCCGTGGCACGGGAGAATTAGCCCAGCTTACTGCCCCTCTTGGGGCTCTGGGGCTCGGCCATGGAACAATGGATGCTAATCTGCGCTAATACCACATCTAATCAGGGAGAAGACGAGCCGTTGTCCCAAAGCCAGCCCGTTGAGCTACCCGCTAACCCCCCCCCCCCATCCTTCTCCTCGCGCCACCAGGCCAACTGTTAAAGAGCTGCAGTGTGTGTGTGTGTGTGTGTGTGTGTGTGTGTGTGTGTGTGTGTGTATGCAGGCAGAGGCTCAGAGCATCCAAACAACAGAGGGCAGGCCAGAGGGATAATTAGGACTGCTCATTGTCTCATTGTATCTGGTCTAGTATAATACTTTGGTGGCTGCAGTAGCTCCATGGCCCAGGCTTACTAGCTGATCTGAAGCAGGGGAGAGGGGGTTCACATTCAGATGGCTACAATCCATTTATTGACACTGACTTGACTTGTAGTTAGAGGGGTGATCTCTGTCTTTCTCTCAGACACATACACACACACAAACACACACAGTATATTCACAAACACACACGGACATGCAACATTGAACGGATCATAGTAATCTGGCAGGAGGTGAAGGCTTAAGCCTGCCCAGCTGATTTTTGGGATCAATTAGCGTGCAGCCACTTTGTGCAGCCATTGTCATAAAAACAAGCAAATACGAACAGATGGGCCATTAGTATCTGTGTGTGTGTGTGTGTGTGTATGCATGTGTGCATATGAGGGCAGAGGAGATCCAAAGGCCCTCGCTCCCTGCCCGGGACACAAGTTGGCTTGAAATGAATCAACCAAACCCAGGCAGCCTACAGTAGCTAAACCTGCACGAAAAACCAACATCGGCCCCAGTGGCCCTAGGGCTGTAGGGGAAAGGGGGGAGAGAGTAGGACTCAGGGCTCAGGATAAGACCCATATTTACAGACTTAACTTCTCCTGGCCAGCACTTCTACTTTTTCTTAGCCTGAGATGACACGCAAATCCGCTCCCTTGGTGATCCAGTGCTCAGCTAACTCCCAGTGTGAGCCTGTGAGTTGGCCAGCCCCGCGGCAAACAGGGCAGTCCCTCCAAGAGGCTCTTGGACCTCGCGCTGACACTCACCCAAAACACACACACACACACACACACACACACACACACACACACACACCAAGCACATCGGCTCAAAGCTCAGCTTAAGCTCCGCAGCCTCATCGCTCTAAACTGAACACGCACCGGCTGTGAAATACAGACTCATCTAAGCTGTTTCAGCTTCCCCAAAGATGGCGCAGTGGGCAGATGCAGCATTTCCTGCACAGCCCTACATTTGCCGTAGATTCAGCTGGATGTTTGGTGGCATGCATGGATCAGGCTTCGCTCTCAGCCCAAGCCACATAAGCTATAAAAGCTTTCAGGGAATGTGCTCCAAGGCTTCCAGGATGATTGAAATGTCATTTCTGCCAAGATTAGACTGAGCACCTTGGCAGAAAAAATATTTACAGCAAGTGAGACATGCAGAGCCCAGTTAAAATATGGCTTAAACTGCAAAGCTAATGGATAATAAAAGTCACCAATACAGAACCTCACTTCAGCTATGTCACTGCAGAATGGAACAGTGTCCCATAATAACCAGCACAGGCAATGCCACAAGCCCATCAGAAATTCTGCCTAAGATAAATATAGCGTTTTCTTCATGTAGTTAGTTAGGCACGTGGCTAATGATCACTGGCACAGTGATTCAGGAATTTATGGTGATCTATTTCAGAATTGCATCATATTAATGTGGCTATGATCGACAGCATAGGCCTTCCTACGTGCCAAACACAAATCCACAGTAACTGGTTCACTGTTGTTGCTCCAGCATCTTCCTATCTTTCTATTTAACTGGCCTGCATGCTGCAGCATATGCGAGCCACGATAGCCCCAGGCATAATGGCTATATATTTTTTCATTGCATGCTACAGGGAAACTGCAGACACGTCTACATTCAGAGTGGGACGTTTGTCATGGGGCTTTAGTCTGAGATGACTTTTCAATCAGGTGGTGACGTTCTGCTACCTTGGGAATGGGGATGGAATGGGGGCACATTTCTTATGCAGCGCTACACACTGCAGACATTATATTGACAGTCACGGATTTACAGCCTGGGATGAGACGTGTCAAATAGAAAATACAATCTCGGGCCGGCAGTTCTATTACCTCAAGGACTGAAGACACACACCCTCATCCAGCCCATCCTCATGCTGGAGACAAACACTCCCATGATTTATAATGGGGCTGCGGGGGAGGGACGTGTCTGGCCACAAATAGAGTGTCAAAGTTCAGTTTCTCCGCCTCAAGGAAGTGCGGGCTCTGATTTCCTGTGTTTATTATAGTTGGCAATAACGGCAGCCATATTCACAGACTGGGATTTATGGCAGTGCTTAAGTCGCAGGCTTCCTTTGATCAGAGACAGTCTGATGGGCACCACTGAAGACACTGACTACAATACAGCGCACACAATTCTTTATTATTGGTTATAAATATTTATTACAAAACTTTCACATTATTAGTCAGTACAAAGTATTGAGGGTAGTAGACCTGACATCTGTTATAATCTTTGGAACTGCCCTTGAGTATGAAAACACACCCATAACGTAAATCTTCATTGCCACAAGGTCCAAAATGGGACCAAAACCATCACAAAAACATCACAATGGCCTATCTAGCATTTTGGAAATTTGATGACGCTTGGTTGATCCCATTTGAGTCATGTGATGAAGACAAAATGCCATATTGATCAATAGAATACATGCACACACTGCATGTTCATTTGTTCAGAGACTGCATTATATTGTCACCCATTACCTCTTTACATTGATTTGTCACTGCTCAAAATCCCATTAGTAAACAGGTCAGAGGCATTAAACAGATTACAAAATCTGTCACAGTAAGGTTCTAATGAATCCAAAGGTCAAGGGTTTGCATTATGACACTCACTTTCATCTCCTGTTTATAAAAACATCGGTTTAATTCATAAATTAAGGTTAAAAACAATGCAATTACACATACAGAGATTTCTGTTTGCATAATATTTTAGCATAACCATTTAATATAGAAAAAAAACAGAAAATCCATTGAGATATATTTTTGTCTTCTATATAGAATCTAATTTACATCCGATCTACTGCAAACTGTAGCTTTGCCTCAACACAACGTGTGCATTATCTGGCTTTGAACAGCAGTGTGGATCAGCCTGACTAACGTAAACACACAGATGACACCAATCCCCTTTCACAAACAGGAGAAACAGGTAAGCTGGAGAACAGGGCTAGTGCTGAAGTTCACTTCCAGCAGATGATCAAACATGATGCGTGCGCACGCACACACACTCACACACACACACACACACACACACACACACACACACACACACACACACACACACACACACACACACACACACACAGCATCAAGCCAAGCTTGTGTGAGATAAGAAGCTGCTTTGGAGCATCCTTTTCATTCCTCGTTTCACCCATCTCTGGCTGTGTCTAATTGATAGCACAAGCTAAATCAACTTCAGTGCCTCCCAGGGTGCCCTCAGTAGTGCCATTTCCCTGAATTAGTTCCAGTGCCGGCCATGTAAAAAGGGAAGCGCCTCCCTCTGCTGCTGCGCCATGTAGCGCCGCTTCCTAATGACGTTATCTGCGTTATGTGGTTAATAGATTGTGACCGCTGTGCTTTTGACCACAGCTCCCCCAAGCAGTCGTGATAACGGGGTCGGCACCTTGAAGCTGTAGCGTGCAGGTAGACGGCACGGTCTGCCAATATACTAGCACTAGCCCTTCTGGGCTCTCAGACGAGCAGGAGAAAGCTCTGCTGTTTAATGAAGCGATGGGATAAGGCGAAAGAGGAATGGGAAAAAAGAGAAGAGAAGAGAGAGAGAGAGAGAGAGAGAGAGATAGAGAGATAGATAGATAGATGAGAGAGAGAGAAAGAAAGAAAGAAAGAAAAGAAAGAAAGAAATGGAGAGAAAGGGGTGGTGTGGTAAGATGTAAATAACAAGAAGGACCACAAGCATAAGAGAGGAAAAAAAGGAAGGAAGAGACGAGTCTGCATACAAGAGTGTGTGCAAGAGAGAAGAAGGGAATACAGAGAGCAAGAGAAATGGAGAGAAACAGAAGAGGAAAAAAAAGTCATAAAAGACAGAAATAAAAAGAGAGACAGAAGGACAGAAAGTGAGAGAAAGAGTGAAAGCAAGAAAAAAAAGAGAAATATACAAGGAGCGAGCAAGAAACGGTGGATGAACAAGTGTGAGAGAGGAGAGCAAGCCCCGGCCACAGCAGAGGCGTTAGCAGATACGGGTGCCCTTGTTAGTGCCTGAGTCATGACTGCAGCCCTAGGCAGAGACACAAGAGGAGTGACTGTGGGGGTCTGTAAAGGACACATTTTTAACCACAGGTAAACACCACCACAAGGGCAAGGGTCTACGCTTGTATGTGTGTGTGTGTGTGTGTGTGTGTGTGTGTGTGTGTGTGTGTGTGAGATGAGCCTGAGAGACAAGGAAACACACTTATGCTAGATTTGATTGACCATCCTCATGCTGGAATGCCACGAGGCTAGTGCATGTGACTACACCAACACAGTGTGACTACACCAACATCACGCCAGCAGGAGGAAAACCATGGTGTGTCCTGATTCAACTTGAGAGGAAAACCCTGATCTGCTAAGAAAGCCTACGCCAGGAGGAAAAGCAAGTCCTAGAAGAACAGAGGAGGTTTGTCTCGGCTCGCTTAGTTTCATGCGACGCCTGCTGCTTTGTGGAGGAAATTAATTCAACAAAGAAAGAAATAAACTACAGTACTGCCGCAGAGCATGGTGGAGCGGAGCCGAGAAGAGTGGAGTGGTGGACTTCTTTGGGGGTTAAAGGCACCAGGCTATCTAAGGACAAATGGAGCAGAAAGAAATTCTCAGGGCGAGCAGGCAAATCAGTCAGTCGAGGTCTCTCTTCTTACTTGCCTCGCTCCAAACTCACGCAGCCATCTGACAGTTTGGCTCACAAGAATGGCCTTGGTCAGACATTTGGACTCAGCATGGAGTCCAAGTGTGCCGTCCCCACCACCATCTCCTCCTCTCTAGTCTGCTAGATCTGGGTCGTCACCAAGCACCAGCCAATGGAAAATAACAGCAGGGCGAACAACCTTGAAACCAATAGCAACTGGGCACCAGGGCAACCGGCCGGTTCCCCTGATACTGCAGAGTATCAATTGGCTTCAGTGGCTGTACAAGGTCACCTGAATGAGAGAAGCTGCAGCAGCAGCAGCAGCAGCAGGTAGGCTAGCCTAGCATAGCACATGCTGGTTGTCACTGGATCTGAATGGAGGGAGCGCTGAGAGAGCGGATGATTAGTATAATTGACAGACAGAGGCGCTGCTACATTTGCTTGTTGAAATGTCAAAATAAGAGACATGAATCAAGTTGTCTCTAAAAAAAAGACCAAATACTGTTTCTGCTGTTAAGAAAAGGTTGGGATCATAGCCTGGCCGCTGAATATCTGAGTGTCACAGTCCCCTGCACAGTTGCAGCTGACAAACTTCAGAGGGTAATCAGGGATCTGTTGTAGGGACTGGTGCATAACCGTGTTGTCCTTGTTTCCATCCATACACAAGGACATCCAGTGATAGACTTTGTGCAGTTTGTCAGCTGCAACTGTGCAGGGGACTGTTACACTCTCAGGTGCTGCTGTAAAAAGCAAGGTGTTTTTCTGCTTGTGGGAACGGTCATGATAACTCTTGCCTGAACATCAACCAGCCAGATAACAGGAGTGAGGGAGTGCAGGGGAGTTGGATGAGGTTTGTTAAATTTTAAACTGATTAAGGAAGTTTTGTTTTGTAATTGTTCAATAAAACCTTGTTATGGATTTTTTATGGACTTGACGTCATTTTTACTCAAAACTAATGGCTGGGATAGATTCATCACCCCTAAAAACCCCTAGTTAGACATCTCAAAAGCTAATATTGGTAAAAAAAAATAATTATTATTTTCGCCCAGACCCTCTGGGCATCCCAAACTTGATTGGCTCTCCAGGCGTTTCCCAGAGGATTTGGCCGTGGATAAATTGGGAGGTGTTACTAGACATCTATAGGAACACATAGCAAAAAAAGATTGGCGAAAAAAATGCCTAACTTTCCCTAACTAATAAAACATCCTGCTATTTATCCCTGCTCACAAAAAGCTTACCTCTCTGTGCATAAAGATAAAGATATTACATTATCTTTAGGCACATGGACTGGTTTTCTAAATAAACTGCAACTCAATGAAATCTGACCAAGGTCCACACTGCATTTACTGTATATATTTGCTTAGAATTATGTCACACACCAAAAACCAACAACTACTACTACTACTAAGAGCCAAGGCCAATGAAAATCTCCGTAGCTGGCATGTGATTATCCCGGGCTAAATACATGCCAGGTTCCTGAACCTGTAACCTATCCCTTGACAGACATCTGTTGTGATGGTATGGTGCAGAAAATAATCTCTTTACATGAATGCATGAGTGCCATGGCTGCACAGTGACTGACTAGCAGATTGAATGACGAATCCCACCAGCGGGACAGCAACAGGCAGGATGGGAGCAGCTCAGTTGTGGAAATGCTGATGGATACCAAGGAAAAAACACCCATCTCCCTGGAGACGGAGGAAGTGCATTAGTTCCCTCTACACCGCAGTCCCACTTTCCTCAGTCATTACCCCCAAGCATGTACACACACACACACACACACACACACACACACACACACGTTTGTGCCTGCCTGCACAGACACACTTGAATGAGTCACTTAGTGTGTGTGTGTGTGTGTGTGTGTGTGTGTGTGTGTGTGTGTGTGTGTGTGTGTGTGTGTGTGTGTGTGTGTGTGTGTGTGTGTGTGTGTGTTTTGAGAGCTTGAGTGATGAGCTTATGTGTGTGTGTGCAGGTATGTGTTCGCAGGGGTCCAGGTTTGTGTCTTAGCCCATGCATGCATGCACACACACAGACAGAGAAACACACACACACACACAACACACACACACACACACACACACACACACTTAGGGTGATTTCAGACCTATAGTTCAGTTATTTGGTCCGCAGCAGGCAATAAATTGGTACAATGTCGTGAAGAAACTGGTCCGGTTCGGTTTTACACACGCATTGTTTCTAGGCGGACCAAACTGCGTGGGAATTGACAGCTCCCTCAGGTGTTTCTTCTGGCTATTTCAAGCTATTTCGTTGTAGGCTACACACTGGAGTGACAGTTTTACGGGGCGATCTTGGCTCATTGTTTGCATTTGTGACTTTTGGCAAATTGTGGAATTTGGAAACTAGTCATGACTGCAGCTAGAAAATGTTTACTCAACCGACCATACATGTATGAAACATTGTTTGTATCTCCTCACACATCCACATTTGTCCATGTTGCACATTATTAGGACCAATGGCGCATGCCATTTATTTAGGAAGTGAATAGGAAATGAAATGTACCTAATTTTACCAACGATCAAGTGATCTTAACTCCCATAATTCACCACAACTAGACAGTTGGACCTGTTTGTTTCAGGTTGTCTTTCTCACCAGCAGGACCGCACCAGAGTTTGTTAGATGGTGTGGACCGAGACCACCTCTTTTTTGTGGTCTCGGACCGATCAATTTGGTGTGCACCTGAGTGCGATTGTTGCTTTCCAACCAACACAAACGAACCGAAACAAGGGCCCAAAAGCACTCGAGTTTGATTAAAACAAACTAAAGGCTGTCGGTGTGAAAACGCCCTTAGACAGATATTGCTCCACCAGCAAACTAGAGGGCCTGGCAAGCCTCTCCCATTAATGCCAAGATCCTGGAGCGGAGGTTACAGGGGTGACATGCAAAGTTAAGCAGATTACACAAGCAGATCTACCAGCCCCATGGTAGCAAAGGCAGTACCAGCAACAGGCAAAATCCTGCCCCTTCTGCCCGCCAATGCCCACTGTTTACCGGGCACCAGGGAGCATGCTGGCTGGGATGCCTGGCATGATGAGGGGCTTAATGCAGCTTTTAACTCCAATACTGGGTCCCAAATTCACCCCCTTCTTTTCTATCGGAGTGATTTTATTGACAATTCCATTGCCCTGGCTGTGGGTGTGTGCATATATGTGTGTATGTGTGTGTGTGTGTGTGTGTGTGTGTGAGCAGGGGTAGATAGACTGTGAGTGACATTAACATCCTCGTGGATTAATAAAACGAGCCAAAATGAAATGACCTGAATTAGACATTAATTAGGCATCAAAGTGCTTAATAATTGATGTTTTCCCAAAGATGCTGTTTTACAGGCCACAAGGCGATGACTGAGCTCTGCAGTGACTGTTTTTCCTTCTCCTCGCCTGACAGCTGCCTGTGTTGGAGCACGCTGGGCTGTGGGGAGACAAGGCGCAGGGTCTCTGAAGGTGTCATTACTGACAGACACACAGACCGAGAGGGATGGAGGAAAGAGGGAGGGAGGGATAGATGGAGGGAGGGAGGGGGCTGCAGAAGCATGGAATAGATTGCAAAGGAGAGGTGCAGGGCTGGAAGGGGAAGACTGAAGGGTATGGCAGATAGGGAGAGCAAGGGAACAAGGAAGGAGGACGATGAACGATGAGCAGGAGAGAGATTGAGAGTGTGAGGGAGAGTGTGTGAGTGAGTGAGTGAGAGTGAGTCATGCCTTAAAATCACTTTACCAATAAAATATAGTTTAGGCACTTGCATATATTGTTAAACAATGAGATTAAGCATGAAAGAAATAATGGTAGATCAGTAGCAGAAGGACTTACACAGATATCTACATGATGATTGAGAACCCCCTGTGGTCTGACAGCTCCCTGGTGGGGAGATCTATTCTGGTTCCCTGGTGAGCTCGCACTGCCTTGGAGAACCCGGCGAGGACAAGTTTCACAAGGGCAGAACTACTGCCACAGAACAGGCCGTACTTACAATGTCCAGATTCCAGCACATCCAGATTTATCGGATCCCGATAGAACTGCTTGGCACCAAGGCAAAGCCATTCCACATAATTCTATCAAACAACATAGGAGCATTAAAAGGGCAGAAAACACACACACACACACACACACACACTCACCAGAAGAACATAACCGAACTCCCACCCCATCTGTTCTCCGGAATAGTCACGACTTGTATGATTGTGGAATTAATCTGCGATATGGAAACAAGTGGCTTAATAACGCTCACGCAGAGGAAGCTAGAACATAGATTCCTTTGAGCACTGAAAGTTTGCCAAGCCTGATTACATTCCATTCGCAGGCCTTTATTGCCCACTTGTAAGCGCCTTTAAACACATAGGCCCCCTTCCAGGCTTATTCAGCTGAACCAGGCTGTGCAGAACTAATGACAAGTGGGCCTGTGTGACGTTAAGTCGTTTTACATGAGTATCACTCATGAGCCCATGCCCACGCACAGTCGCACACTGAAAGTGTAGAAAGTTCCTCCTGAGACAGGTTCGCTGCCAACCTGGCTGCATCCTGACCACAAATGAGATGGGATTGGTCCACGCCATTGCATCAGACCTTGGGTATTTGCAGGCAACAGGAAGACTGACAGGATGTAGAACATTATGTGCCGAAGCGAAGAGGCGGAGGGAATCTGGCATGATCATTAACTCGGGAAAGAATATGCTTGAAATAGAACCCAATTTACCTGTTTTCTTAGTTCCTTCATTTCTTCAAAGTGCCAAAACTGAAGTCTGCTCAAGTGAATCAAAGGATAAGCATGTCGCTTTAAGAAAAGAGAGACAACCGAGCAAAGATAGAAATAATGTTAAATTATTTAACCAGAAAGTTTCTGAAGTGCTCAGAGAAAGCAGGGGGAAATGCAGACCTAATTAGGCTATTTCTGTTACGCTGGCATTTCTCAGCGGCGGATTAATTGAGTGTACTAATCATCGTCTTACAGGCTCGCAACAAATTAAAAACCCACAAGAAATGTAGAGCGTTCGTTCCTCCACAGAACTTCAAAATCCATGTGGACTTCAACAACAAGAAAAGAAAAGGTCTCGGATATCCAGATTGGAAGTTTATTTACATTTTGCTCTCAGCAACCAAAATAGATGCCCATTTCCCCCAGGCTTCCCCGCAGGCCAAAAGGCACTTTGCTTTGGCTAAATCATTTAATTAGCTGTGGAGAACGATTGAGGAATTTCCTGGGAAACCGCTCCTTGTGTGCGACAAAGGACCTTGGCACTGGAGTGTGCCGATCTCCTTGGTAATGCTTGTTTCTGGGGGAAGAGAGAGACAGCCTGGAGAGCCTTTCCTTGAAGGTCTTACAGAGACAGTGCCGAGGCGATTCGAGTCCAGTCAGCCGGCCGGCTGGCCAGTGGACTTGTCCAAGCAGTCCGTGCGATACACACAAAAAGCGGAGGTGCGGAAACAGGGGGGGCTTCATAAATCTCTCCCTTGGGTGCCTCTGGAAAAGAGAGCGACACAAATCGCCTGACTACTGCAGCGTGTTGCACTAATTAATTCTCCATCGGGATCACACACACACACACACACACACACACACACACACACTTTGTAAGCAAGATCAAAAAAGCTTTTTGAACTGTGTGCGTGCTTGTGAGTTTAAGCACATGCCTGTACCTGTATACCAAATTATGTGACTGCTAAAGGACTGATGACAAAGCAAAGGAAACCGCTGCTTTGCATCAACAGGGTGAAATAGGGGTTTAATTTACATAACACATCTTAAGAGCCATCATAGGCAACCGGACCTGCCCGTAGAGTAAACATTTCAACACAGAGACACACTGTGAAAATCCCTGCTCTTTGCTCTGTTGCTATAGCTACCTGTCAAGATAGAGATAACTGGGTTTGTCGATGTTGCAGCAGCTTGCCATAAACTACCAAAAGCAAGAAAACAACCATTTCCTTATCCACAACGCCTAGGCCAAACTGTGATGAAGAAGCATTCGAAACCTCAGGTAGTCCAAGCAGTCCCCCTTTGTAAAGCGTTTGTAAATGCAGCAGATAAGCACCCAATACACAAACACGACTGCTCTCCATTAGCTGCCAATGGAGTCTTATCAGGCCTCACGTGCATGTGCTGAGAGCAATCACGGTGTGGAACAAGTGCCATGGTTAAGATACTGGAAGGAGTGGAGAGCCCTGCTCCAGCACAGAGAAGCCCTTGGCTGCAGCTTGCAGATCAGGGCTGGGCTCAATGTGGGGCGGAGCGCAACGTTGAGCTCAGCCCACCTTCAGCACATCTTCTCACGCTGACCATGTCCGTAGGGCCTACCTCGTTTCCTACTGTCCAAGTTATATTTCTCAACATAATCTCTAGGAAGAATGCTTAAATCTATAAAATCATTTCCTCGACTCAAAACACAGAGGTTAGACTCTCGCTGTTAGGCTAACAGTACTGGGTAGAGTAGCCTATAATACGTAGGGGAGAGGTACAATTGTAACAGTGGTACAAATGTAACAGTGTTTTTTTCTTAAGATATGGTGTAGCTACAGAAACGTATATAGACACATATCATGTAATTATGTAGAATCTTACAGCCATCCAAATATGAATGGTCTAATTAAATACGACCAGAGATATTAAGAAAAAGGTGCAAAATTCAAGCATCGCAATTTTTTATTTATTTTTTAAACCGCAAAAGTTTGCTTCGTGAAATTTGAGTGTGGACTTCAATCACATGTCATTCATATCTTCAGTCCCTCTGTTTCAAGTTAACATGATGCAAATAACAGTTGTAACACCCGTCTCTATGGCAAAATGAACTGATTTTATCGCGCGGACACTTCTGATTGCGAGTTATATGATTTTTGTGCCGCGATCACACCCAATTAAATGTATGTATCGCCTAAACAATAGGCTAGAGAGGCCAGTATTATGTACTCTACTCTTAGCAGACCTTATAAAGTATTCTATAAAGAAAATACCTATAGGCTAGAGATAAAATGCATTGATAATGTTATTGCCATAGGCCTATGTTTATGCAGACTGGATGTAATGACCTTTATAGCGTAGCCTAGGCCTACTTGGATTACCCAAGAAACGCAGATGGTGTAGCACAGATTCTAGAACGCTAGGGGGGAACGAGCTGCAGGGGGAGTTCCACTGCTGTACTGAGGTTCATGGTGTGTGTGTGTGTGTGTGTGTGTGTGTGTGTGTGTGTGTTAAAACTGATAGCCTTCTCATTAGTTGACCCTCAAAACACAACTGCAAATGTTAGATCCAAAAAGAGAACCATACCCTGCTAATCTCCAAAATATACACAAGGCAGGAATAAAGTGGGACACATGACTGATTGACACTTGCATTTTTGGGTCACAGGATCACAGAAGGTCCATTCTGCTGTTCAAACGACCAAATACATATCTGTAATAACACAGTATCTTGATCTGCATTAAAGGCTGATTAAATAAGGAAGGAAAATCTAATAACATATTGCAGAGATTCATTCCCAAGTTTTATTTCATTCCCAAGTCTCATTTCCAATAAATGGCTGGTTCAAAGTCTATGAAGAGAAAGGTTTTGGTTTCAAAATACATCATGGCACCAGCAGATTTCCACATATTTCACTAAGCAATCAGAGTGGAATTTGCAGAGGTCGCCAAGACTGCTGTGTCTCCATATTACACCACTGCCAGATTATCTGACAGATCATTTGTTTCACACACACACATAGATATTTTATGTTCAGCACCACACACACACACACACACACACACACCTTGTGTGTTTGAGAGTTTCTCAGTTCTTGTGAGCATTCCCTGAATGCTTCCATAACAAACAGTTAGACATCATCAGTTATACTACGAAGCACGTTAGACATCATGGGGAACACATCTAGGCTATGTAGACATATCGAGGCTTGACAAAGCCTTGACTCAGGGGTATACGTTAAGTGATACTACGATTGCAGTTATGTGATATATTTGTCAAACTAGGCTTTCAGCTCAGATCTGTGCGTGTTCTCGGTGTTGGGATGACTTTGGCCAATCGTGTAATGTGGAGACGCACAAGACCGCCTCTATTTAAAAACAATTACTTCCGCATTCATGAGCGATAGCTTAATCTACACTGCGGTCATTTTTTGTGTCTAACCTATAACATCAAATAAATCAATTGTCATCAGTTGTTGTATGGTATGCAAGTCCATAGTGGGATATTTGCACGCACAGCACTATTAAAGCGCATTCGAGATCCAAAATGTTAGTAGAAGCGGAGCTCCACCTGTAAGATATATGACAGAATTCTACACGTGAGATAACTTCGTTTTTAAGACAATTGATTGGTCAGTGTGCGGTAGATTACACGATTTGAGCTATAACTTAGCACATAACCTCCTCTCGACCAGGTTTGGTTGACAGCATGAGATACCATGGTGACATAGCGACACTAAAACCGATCCACTTTCGTGTCACAGCATAGCCTGGCTTTGAGCGCAACATACCTCGCTAACCCACTAATCGAGATTCGTAATACACCTCACTGTAAGGCTTACCTGTAGCTCCTCAAAGGCCTCGTCAATGGTGGTCACCTGGTGCTGTTCATGTAAGGCAGGCTCATCACAGAAGAAGCACACAAGACTCTTATCAGTGAGGCAGAAGAGCTTGACCTTCTCGTGGTCCTTGCAGGGGTAGGTGCTCCTCTGTGCATTGAGGATGGCATCCAGCGGGAAGGCAGAGTATCTCTCCACGATGTTGGAGAGCTTGAGGCTCGGGGAGAGCAGGGGGTCAGCGAAGGTCCTCCGGCACTCTGGGCAATCTCTGGCACCGTGATGCTCCTGTCTGCTCCAGTGCTCCGTGATGCACTTCCGACAGAAGTAGTGCTCGCAGCCGAAACTGACAGGGTCTTGGTAGATACTCAGGCAGATTGAACACAGGAGCTCGTCTTTCAGACAGCAAGCCATTTGCAAGTGTGTAGGGGAAGCAGCATTTAAGTAAGCCTGACCAACAAGGGTTTGGGGCTCAGTTGGAGTAGAAGTGTTTGACAAATTCTATTCACTTTCGCTAGTATAGGTAGGGGCATTTGCTTATGATTAGATTGGTATATTATGTCAATTTGACAATTTCACGGCTGCGAGGTGTCTTCTTTCGGTTCACCCTTCTTCTAGTCTCTGTGAAACACAATGACAGACACGTCAGTTAGTTGCATTGATGTGCTGATGCTATTCAACAGGAAAACAAGACCGCATGTATCCATGCATCAGCATTGTGTCTGTAAACAAAGGGTAGCAAAGCAGTGAAATGGGCTAAGTAGTAAACAACGTTATAACCAGCATTTAAAGAACGTTAAATGGATATCAAAGCAATATATGATATAGTGTGCTGTGACGTTAAAGCTGCCGATCGCTAACTCGGTTGCCAGATGGCTTCTTTACAAATGATTAACGTTAGCCTGACACTGTCGCTCAGGATAAGGAATGCGGAGCTTTTATGGGAACCCTTGCCTAGATGACAAAATTACTTGAATGTAAACTCCAGGTTTGAATTCCATGTGTGTCCATGTGTTCAAATGGGTTGCTTGCGCGAGACACTATAACGCTTTTCAACACCGTTTCACACGTCGCAGTGCTCAACTTTAAACACTCATAAATTCGCTTTGGCATCACTCAGTTAGCAAGCTATCGTTAGCT
This sequence comes from Alosa alosa, assembly GCF_017589495.1. Taxonomy (NCBI): domain Eukaryota; kingdom Metazoa; phylum Chordata; class Actinopteri; order Clupeiformes; family Clupeidae; genus Alosa; species Alosa alosa. Next base: position 18,091,788 of record NC_063198.1, on the reverse strand, counting down.
GCCCATATTACATCTCGCTAACTAATTAGCTAGCAGACTGACTGGCTAGCTTACTATGTAAACAGTCATTCTGTTCTGCATAGATGAAACACACACTCCGTGTCTGTCATGCATGGATGAAAAAGAAATGTGTCATGAGTAATGTCCCTACCGTTTTCAATTCTTGACGAGCCTTGCCAGATTGACCATTTCGGACAACTTCTGCGCCTCCTCCTCTTTGCGCTTCTACCACCTGCACCAACTCTGTCCAATGCCCAAGTCAATCCAGGAAGGAATGAAACACAGCAATGGGATAAACCATTTTCAGTGTACTCATAAAATAGGTTGGACGAGCCGTTACACATTTTGTAGTACATCACAATGCAAGGCAATTGTGACCAGACATTTACATATGTGTCAAAATTAATGTTTGGTTTTATTTTTTTAGGTGAAAATATTGCATTTATAAAATAAGCTGCCTTGTCCGCAAATCAGTAAGAGGAAAGTGCTCCCCCTACGAAAAATATGGAAGCGCGCAAATTTCCTCATTTCCAATCCAGGCACAATCCACAATCCATGCGTTTATTCATAAATCTAACCTAAGCATTTCTAGGTGTAAAGTGCGTTGCCTGTAAAAACTACGGCTACACGCCACTTGATATTTGTTGACACATACCAAACGTGTAGTAGGCCTATATCAAGCGTAGACTAGGCTACAAGTGGCCCTGTGCTTTGTAACTTCAAATGATTTGTTCCCTCTTATCACTCTCTGAGTTTGATCTCAACACAAACAAGCCGTCGCTAAAACCTATGTAAAAATTACAATGTTAAATTCTGATTTGGCTACACAATAACAGTTAGGCCTAATATGAGTTGTTATTCTTGGACTGTGAACTTAACATATATTGAACTTTATTACATTAATTAATGGGGAAGGCGCCAAAATTCCTGCTGGGGGGTGCGTGTCCTTTGTGGCACCCAAGCTCTCAGGTTTTCTTTTCTCCCAGACAGGGATGGGTGTCTATGGGTGGTACGATAAACATATGTAGTCTATTTTAAAGGGCTCTTCTTCATGAAATTGACAGACAGGGATGGGTGTTAATGGGTGATATGATTAACATATGCAGTCTATTCTAAAGGGCTTCTTCATGAAATTCTCAATGGGTACCCTCATCCAAGGACAACTCCAAGCATCTTCATTTCTTATTAATGTTCTTATGCTGAATGCCATGTGAGTTTCAAAAATAATTAACAAGCCTGAACTTGTCCCATTTCATCTCCCCAATGCTTCTGCTCTCAGCCAAAATGAAACATGACACTCAATGAAATAGTGCAATAAGACACAGCACAATGCATCACTTCTCATTACACCCGAGTGGAGTAATGAAGAACAATAAAAACGAGACCAAAAATCTCAGTCATTCATAGCAGGAAGACCAATTCAACCGATACACGTGCGCGAGGAGCACAGAGGTTAGTGGGTTGTGGTTGACATCAGTCAGTTTTCTTGAAAGGTAATGTTGGTTTCTTGTAAAGCAAGTCAGTAGCAGTAATCTAGACAGATTCCTGAAAACAAACCACTCCTGTTCGTAGAAATGCTCATGTGCTGCGTGTAGCTATACAGTAATACAGTTAAATGAAGTCAGAATGTTCATCCTGACATGGCACGAGCAAATTAAATTGGAGGATAAAATGATCAAAACTAATGAAAGCTGTTTGGAATCTCCATAAAGCCCTACACACTTATATTGAACCATAACTGATTGCATGTTTTCATTCAGTTTTTCATTCATGGCAAGTCCTGAATTTTTTTTCCATTCATGGCAAGTCCATGAATCTATTTTTAAAGAGGCACTTGAAGTCTTCTAATATTTTAATTGCTTGATCTTCGGTTGGTGTCTATCTTTAATCGTTTTGGCTCTGTATCTTTTCTGTATCCTACAAGTAACATGCCAAATTGACATCACATCTCTAAATAAATGCAGGGGATTGGAACTCAGCTTTAGATATAGCAATGAAGTTAAGTATTTCAGTAAAGGAAGACAGATTTCCTAACACAATACAAGGAGCTTAGCCTAGAAATCTAGACGCACCCTAGCGGCAGCAAATTACATTTGCTTCCAGGGCTAGTCTAGCAACTCTCCGTTGGCTTGTGAGCTTGAAAAATTAAACTTCTATCAGGCCAATCAAATCGTGTATAGAGTCGTTAGGCGGGCTTAACATAATGATTGATGGCAGAGTTGCAACGGTTTGGCTTGAATTCCCTGCTACTTGAAAACAAAGAAGATGGATGTTGCTGTTGGCCAACAGTGTGACACGAGTTAAGCTTTTATTAAGTTGGCAAAAGTTTGAACTAGCCAACTACTGTAGCTCCGCTGGTGGGAAAACGCATGGGACTCAGCGCTGTCCTATTGCGTGCAGAGGGAATTTGAAAGACAACCGATTATCCCGCCCCTCGGACTGAGCACTGCGAACGGTGAGTGCCCAGACCCTACATTTTAATGTGGGTCTGGCTCGTCAGGCTACAAGGAGCTATAATCTGCCCACCAATTCAGTATAAAATGGACATTGTGAGAGATTGAGAGTAGCCCATTCCTGAAGATGCTATTGTTTGCTGAATACATTGCTTTATATTCCAGTAGCCAAGACACTGCCAGATCAAACTTAATACATCGTTTATATTTACTTGTACAAAAATATAACAAATATGGACAAAGATGACATATAATATTGGTCAGTACAGACATTCAAACATTGTCATTGTCATCATAACTAAAGTGCAAAATAGAACAAATTCATAAAAAATGACACAATATCAAAAAGTCTTCAGCATCAAAAGTTCAGTTATTTCTGTGAAACAGCTGTGAATCCATTCATACTAGAGGTCCAGCTTAATTGATGAGAACCGCATAACCCATCCATGCTCATTTACACCTATTTAAAAAGGCTTTTAATGCAAAGCAAGCACATCATTTTTGATCACTGGTGATGCCTATACAAAATGGAATTCCAAGCTAATGTGCTCATCTGCCTGGAATACTGAGAAACGACTTTACATAGCCGTGGCAAGGAAAGCTTTTGTCAGTGCATGGTTAAAACATTACATCTACATTCAGAAATGAAAGTGTGTGGTGGCTGGTAATAGAGGAATTTATTATTTGTATTCTATATTTGAAGAGTTTGGTTCCAAAAGAGTGAAGAGTTTGGTTTTCCAAGTAATTTCAGATGAACCGTAATTGGGTATTGCTATTTGATTTATCTTTACTCAATCAAAACAACACAACTGCAATGTAATTGATATTACCTGATATAAACAATTAAATAACATGACTTTTTAATGTTTTTAAAAATGGAGATATAGCGTTTTGGAACCCAACTCCTCATTTATTGCATTATATAGTAGTAGCATAGTTTGACCAGTAGGTGGCACCACAGTCCTGTTCAAAATGTCTGTATTGGTTAAAAGACAACCAGTTAAGTTAAGGTAACCATAATGTAGTTTTCCAAATGTACAACAGATATTTGATGAGTAGCCATCACTGATGGCAACATTAATTTGTCAGATATGACAAAACATCAAATCTAAAATGTACATTACAATAATGCCCTTAACTCTCAGATGTGCATACTATGGAACGTGTCTGGCCCTGACTAGGCGTAGCCCTGGGCCAGACCTATGTCAGAGTAAGCTCCTATCAGAGGAATGTGTGTTAGAGCACCATCTCACTGCGCCTCCCTCAGATTCCCTCACGGGGAGACACACTTTCCTCCCTCACTCTTGAGTCTTTGGGGCACTGAGCACCATGTCCAAGTACAGGCCTCAACCTCCCTCCAGTCTCATTAGCACACAAACTCCCCAGTCTCCGGGACCGCGGTGTGAGCCTCCTTGCCTTGCTCAGTTTGGCAAGAGGAGACGTCCACTTCCTCCTGGGACAAGGGCAGCTCAGTGTCCATCTCGGGAGGCCGCCCGTTGGGCCGGGGTGTGCTGGAGCCAGAGGGGACGAGAGGAGCTGCAGAGGCCGAAGCCACGATGCTGAGGTTGAGATTGACGACCTGGTGAACGGTGGGAGACTGGGGAAGCTCCACGCGGATGTCGTCCTGGTTTACATAGCAGCTGGAACCACCAGCAGGGCTGGGTTTGGGCCCGGTTGAGGGCCCGGACCTGGTTTGTTTTTCTGACGAGGAGACACAGGGGCCAGCTGGGCCACTGCGGTTCAGGAGGAGCTGGCACTCTGGATGGCTGGGCGAAGAAGTGAGGCCAACTTTCAGATAGCCATTTTCAACCTGAGAATGATGTGTGTGTGTGGTGGGGAGGGCAGAGATGAGGGGGTAAAGGATGAAGCCAAGATCAAGAGAGAGTGAGAAAAGAGAAAGAAAAGGCAACAAATATAGAGACAAGAATATAGGGGAGACATAGAGTGTGTGTGAGAGAAAGAGAGAAAAGAGAGAGAGAGAGAGAGAGAGAGAGAGAGAGAGAGAGAGAGTTACAAACATAGTAACACATGACTTCAGCAAGTAAATAATGGTTCCAGATGTTTAACAGTGAAAACTGAGATTCAGTCAAAACTTACTTTAGTTTCCTTTTCAGGTGAACCTGTGGGACAGAAATAAACCGTGAGAACGCACTTTGAGTCTTTGAAGTTGTCATGGTAAGCATGGGAAGGATGCTTTACAGATGAGAAAACAGATTTGCGGATGGAGTGCATGGGGTATTTACACACGGGGATTCACCAAGATTGTGACATACAGTATACCAAAAACTCTCAAAAATAAGCCTGATAACTTTAAATGTAAAAAAGTTTCAAGTGATAAAATCAGAGGTTTTAGAACCATGAAAGGGCAGTGTGTGAGATAGGGCAGGTAAGCGGCAAAACATGAATTGTTAAAGCTGATGGCATTCAAATGTGGGCATTTAGTCATATCACAACACCTGCCAAAACTGTCCAACTATGTCTGCAAGGTTTGCAGATAAGATGAAATGGAAGATAAGCCTTGAGCAGCTGTCATACTCTTTACTGATCTCACAGCAACACTCTACTTCAAGGATGATTCAGCTGATGATATAGGTGTGATATGTTGGACTCACCATTTCTCTTTCTGAGATAGAAAAAGCAAAGCAGGCCGGCAGCAGCGATCACAAAAGCTCCGAAACACACCAAAGGAGCTAGAACCGAAAGAGAAAAACAAGAACAAGAGGCCTAATGGATGAGGTGTCATTGACCAGGTGTAAACATGTGAAGGAGCGTGGAGGGTGTGGAGGAGACGCGTGAGCGAAAAACAACTTAATGAGTTAAGGAATATGAACATAAGGATGGAAAGCACAGAGAGAAACAGTATATAGACAAAAATTTTGGGACGCCTGCTATTACACCCACAAGAACTTCAATGAAATCCCATTCTAAATCCATAGGTATTAATATAGAGTTGGTTCTGTCTTTGCAGCAGTGACAGCTTCCACTCTTTTAGGAAGGACAAATATTGACAGTTCATCAGTGACAATAATTATCACCCAAATTTAGCATCAAATATTATTAACATGAGTTGCCTGAAGCAAGTATGCCTACTTGTGCAGGATGGCAACACTGCATTTCATGCAAGTATATGCACTTATTTGTTTGCTGGTTAGCTCATAAGCTACACACATAGTGCTTATGACATAACATAGCAAATGAATCAAATAGAGTAGCCTAGGCTATATTCATGCACTTACCTGTCAGATCAGAGGGGTGTGAGGCACCATTAGAGGGCACTGAGATTACACTTTGTGGTCCTGTCGGCGTGGAAGAGGACACGCACAAAGCAGAGGGTGTGATGTCGCTGGCTCGCATGTTCATTGGAGGGCTCAGGGTTATGCCTTGTGTGGTGGGCTTTTGTGTGGTTGCTGAGCTAGGATCCACCCGGTCAGTAGGGACAGGACGCACACTGGCAAGGCAAGGGTTTTTATATAGCACATTTCATACACAGGGGTAATTCAATATGCTTTACATAAACAAAAGCAAAGCATACATAAAAGCATAAAAAGGGCAGTAGTTTAAAAATGTTTGAAAAGTAAAGTAAATAAAATAGAACAGTTAAAAGACAGAGTGCAAAACAAATTACTAGAACAAAGCCAACAACTTAACCTTATGCTTTGTCAGGAAAAAATCCTTGGCCATCAGACAGTTTCTTAACAGGTTATATTACTGTGACAAAACCTCTGTCCACATTTGATTATCTATCGGCACACAACCTGCATTCCCTTTCATGTAACTCACATGTTTTGGCAGTAATTCTTGTAATTTGGCGTCTGCCAAATCCCATAACCATAACACACTGATTAACAGAAAGAGCATTTGATCAGTTAGCAGAAAGCATCTGAGAAAAGTTTGTATGAAAAAATATATTTAAAAAAGAGGACAAGGAGATAAAACCAACTGAGGGAGTGAGTAGAGAAAATGAACAAAAGTGTGTGAGGTCGGCCCCAGCCGTGGCGCAACTAGCTGGGGCACCTGCACTGTACGCCGGCGACCCGGGTTTGATTCCCGCCCTGTGGTCCTTTCCGGATCCCACCCCGACTCTCTTTCCCACTCACTTCCTGTCACTCTCCACTATCCTGTCGCATTAAAGGCATAAAAAAGCCCAAAAATATATCCTTAACTGCTCATAACTGCTGCTCTAGGCAGAGACACAAGAGGGAAAGGAGAAGGTGGTGTGTGTGTACATGCATGTGTCTGTGTGTGTGTGTGTGTGTGTGTGTGTGTGCGTATGTGTGTACATTGTGGTCTGTTGTGCTGAGGGTGGGCTGCATCTCTCACGTTGAGTTGGCTTGGCACTTCTGGGTGGCGGACATCTGATCAGAGAAAGTTCCAGGTGGACAGGGATCACACTTCACATTTGAACGGGCCGTTCCTGAAATGAATGAAAAGTAATAGTGAGCAATAGCATGAACAGAAATGAAAACAGCCATTGGATGACAAGTAAACCTTTCTGTTGGTGCCCTACCTGCTTTGACAACGCCATGACCTGGTGGGCAGAGTGTATATGATCTGCACTGTCCTGAGCAATACGGCTCTTCGTATCCCATGGAGCAGTACCGTTCAGGCGGACAAGTACACTTTGCATCCCTGGTTGCTGAGCATTTCTGAGCATATTTCAAGCCTTTTTCTGTCAAAAGGAGAGATCAAGAATTGCATGTGCACGCACACACACACACACACACACGCACACACACAAGGAGGGAGAGAGAGAGACAGAAAGATATATCGATGCATTTTAATGGACACCCAAGCACTGCCAAGCTGCCAAACAGACAGCATATAACAAAACCTCAGTGCCTTCATCATGAATGGGAGGACCTACTTTCACACGCTGTGCATCTGAAGCAGTTATTGTGGTAGTTGTACCCTGACCATTTTCCATTGGGACAAGGCTCACAGACCGTATCATTCCCCGGGGAGCATTCAGATTTTTTATGAAACCCTGCAACCACAGCAAATGAGTCACAGCTAAGCATCTGCTACACACACATATGCATGACACACAGAAAGAGTTGGTAGAAAGTAATAAATATGTTCTGTAGGCTAATAAAAAGCCAAAGCATAATATCACTTCCACTATTTTACTCTTTCATTAAGTGTAGACTGTTATCATAACTAAAGATAATATTAAGTAAACTGCTACAGGCTCTGATCATTTACAAACCCAAAATGTCAATTCTAAGAAACCTGTATACATACTGCAAATAATATATATTGAACAAAGTGTTAAAAGTGTGAGGATTTTAATTGTTGCAATGTTACAACAATGTTATTTAGCACAATTGGTCATCACTGGTATAGGTTTACGGTGACCTACCAGGTTCACACTTCTTGCAGCAGATATTCAGCTCTTTATTAAAAATATGTGTGGTATTATTGCATGATCCTTTAGATCCCTGCAAAACACAAAGCAACACAAGAAACCCTTCAGTTAACCTCTTTTTTATGACCAAAAGAAAATAAAAAATAGTGGGTGGGTTGGTTTCACCCACATGCAGTAATATAACCAAAAACGACACTGCCGTTTTTTCCCCTGTCTATATTTACTTGACCATAAAGCAGTTACAAAACCCCTTGGATATGTCACTATGAGATGATCTTTCTGCTTCAGTCACACTTCACAGTACAGGCATGTACACTGAAAACTGTACAATGTACACTTGTGCAGTGCTAAAAAAGAAAAAGAAAAGATAAACACCTGCATTGTAAACCCTCCTCTATCCTGATATGACTTTCCAATGTACCTGACCTCAGTGTGAGCAGCATGTAGGCCATGTGTGAAAGGTGCTGAGCAGAAGTCCTCTGGGTGTGGTTACTGGTAAGTGGCCCCGTACGTGGCGTGATAAGCCTGTTTCCAAGAACTCGCACATTTCCTGGCGAGAGAGCGAGCAAGCGAGCGAGCACCGGCGCCCAGTCTCACCTCGTCTAACCCACATAGGCTTCCTTTCACTTTTACACGAATAGTCAGAGACCACACATGACTTCACAAGATTTTCTGAAAGCACTTCAGCAGGGAAAGAGACTAGAGGGGTGATGGGAGAAAAGATAGAAAAGACGCAGCACTCTACATAGACTAGGCTGAAAACTACATGATATCAAGAAATGAAAAAAAAGGAAAATTATTGACATCATTTATATTGACATAAATAACAACTTATCAAATTACACACACAGGCTACACATCACACACACACACACACGATAAAATCAGTTGGCTATAGCCAGAATAATTCAAGCCATTTTTCTTCTTCTGGTTGAGAAAAAGTGCAGACTTTCTGATCCAATCAAACCAAACCAAAGGCGTCACACTGTTATCAGTGAACCAACATCAAGATCAGAACCACATAAAAGCCTCACCCCTATACCCCATGCCATCACAGGTAGGTCTTCCGTGACCATGTCATAACTCTAAGCTATAAGGAGAAGTATGTTAGGATGGCCCTCCTGACAACTTATGAGAAAAGGTGTAGTAGCCTACCCTACCTGTCCTGCTTGCTTACCCAGGAATTGTTTAAACTGTGTATCAAATACAAACTGAACTTGATAAAAAACAGTTGTGCTGCTACCCCCCCCAGATATGTATGGAATGTTAAAAAGGAAGTCTTGTGGGGCCAACTATGATGCTGATAATGGAACTCTCTTGAAAGGGTCCATAGCATGCGCATACCGCTCACAAGAACCCCATTAAATAAAACAAGGAGACAATACTGAACATAGTCACACAACAAAACCAAATCGATTTACACTATGTTTTTTTACAATAGTAACGTTACCTCAAAAGTCTGAGCAACGCTGCTAGTGTAGCCCCAAAACATGGTAGTTTTGGACTTGAGTAAACTTTCCGTTCTTAAAATAAAGAAAGTGAAACTATTAACGCAACATGAACATTAAGCAAAAGATGGGGTGGCCGACTTATAATGTTTCATAGACCACCAAGAGTAGAAAATGTTACACTATGTAGGCTATTTATGGACTATGTAAGCTTTATACACAAAGGTAAATTGCGATGTCAGTGACTGACAGATGGAGCGTTACAGAGCTACACGCAAATGTGTGACCATATGTGATCTGTCATGAGAGAATGCAAAAATCCGTAGGCAAATATCAGATAGCTAGCGTCCACCTACCTCCGTCTTGACAAAGAATAAAACCACAAGAAACAGCAGGCAAGGGATTTGGAAAGACATGATACTGTCGCGACCACAAACGATAGACCACTTGGTCCTGCCACCGGCAAGTCATTCTGTCAAGCATACGGAAGCTAACATTTCCTTGTCTCCAGCCAACTGAATCTAGCCCCACCAGGAAATTGAACTCTAGCACGGGTTTAATGTCTTTGGGGTTAATGCTCAGGTTCTATTAGTTCTATTATCTTCATAAAACTAAAGTAAAATAAAGTTCTAGATGCTAGTATCACTGTTTTATTAGAATAAAAGAATTCAATAATAAAAAAATAAAAAATCACATAAACACTCCTATAGTTTATTTGACCTAATTAAAAATATTAACAAAACGTTGTAAACTGTAAATGTATTATTATTTACGGGGTGTAAGACAAAATCCACATGCCTACAAAGCAGTGCTGGCAGTCCATTTTCAGCCTAGTTATCGGACAAGCCCACTCAGCCTATTTCTTTCTTCAGTACTTTTTCATGAGGCATTTCTCATATGGTGTGTTAACATACTGAAGAAAACAATAAGATATAATGACAAGACAAAATGTTTTTAAAAAATGATTCATGGTTTCAGTCTGAATCAACTTCCACTGAAAACACATGGCATGCCAAGGTAGATAGATAGATAGAGAGAGAGAGAGGAAGAGAGAAAATCCTTAATGACACACCATTAAAGTCTATTGGAGCAAAATGCCCTGCAGTAGCATTATCTAAATAAACTTCCTTTTGCATCTTCATGTTTACACCAAAACTATACACTTGAACATGGTCCGAAGGCTTATCTAGACACACACAATCTTGTGAGTTCACTATATACAGTATGGGTCTCGTGCAAAAAACTGCCCACAGTATGTAAATTACTCTGTTCTCCAGCGTTGCGGCAGTTCAGAAATGAGCCAGCTAACAGGCAAAATGCAAGGCACTTCTTGTCCACACACCTACTCTACCTTACAGTAAACAAGCAGTCAGTGTCTTGTCCACTCATATAGAGGTATGTCATTTCGTAACAGATCTGCACGCCATTTGCATGCAAGCAGTTATTTTCATCAAGAATGGCTCTGGGCTTGTCAAGGAGGAAGTGAGACTCTGACCGGAATATGTGAGGGCGTCTGTTTCTTAATGCGTTCTTTTAACCGTGCAGAGCAAGCAAGGGACAGCAGGAACTTGCCCTTAAAATGTCAATAGCTCCAACAGTGACTCTCCTACAATAAAAACAGACTCCTGAGCACATGTTCCATTAAATGCTTGTCATCCAGCCCAAATGTCCAGGTCCTGATCACCTCACTTGTCTTCAAACTCGCATGCAACCCAGATGACCCCGCTCTGTCATACTCAAATGATCTTCCACAGCCTGTTCAGGGCATCCTCTGCCACTCCTGCCAACCACCAGTGCCAGGGAACCTCAGAGTTCATTTGCCGCTGGCTGGGATTGGGTAGCTGAGCTCTTTGTTGTCATCCTCCTCCTGGGTGCTGAACCCCACTGAGTCTGGGTAGGATCTGGAGAAGCCGTTGGAGGAGCCGCTGGAGGAGGCACTGCGAGACTCCTGCTGCGGAACAGAGGCCTGCTGCCCCTCCTCTCGCCGGTCCGAAGCATTGGTGCCCAGGACCACCATTCCGGGAGAGTAGATAAATATAGACCCTGAGGGGAAGACAGACATAGAAAGCATAGGTTAAGGTCATTGACCAACTTTTTGGTCTCACAATACTGTAACAGAGAGCAAAGAGCAAATGACATCAGGGTCAAGGTATTGATACCCCATCAGCAAAAATGCCGATGAAATGTATGGTAATAATAGATTTACAAGACTATATGGATAAACTATACTGAAAACAGTGATATAATGTTTAAGGTGTGAAGACAGTCGGCACAATATTCTTGCACACTACATGCACCTCAATTGTCTCCTTTTCATGCCACTGTTGTCCTAACAAGTAAAAAAAACATCTTGGAATGATGTTTGAGTGTAGAGCAGTGCAATACTAAAGGCCCATTCACACCAGGAAAGATTATTATAAAGATAACTATAACTATAATAACATGAGTGTCCACACTGACCAACGATAAGGAAAGTCTCTCCTTCTGTTTTATTGAATGTGATGTCTAAAATTTGATTGGATTCTGATTGGCTGTCAGCTTTTTATCGTTCTCAAAATCGCTCTGAAAGTGATCCTCAACGATATCATTCTTCATTTCGTTACAATTATAGTTTGTGTGGACATTGTCATTCACATTAGCTAGATCAATACTTTGTTATCGTACTTGATTCTAAACAGTCCTTAAGTGCAGAGGAATATAAAGGTGTAAATATCATATCACACCTTTAAGGATGGTACAATGAGTCATTTCACAATACCAAAGTGTGCATCCCCTGTAAATGATCTGCGACTGGCTTGTTCTCGTGAGAAAAGGCAAGCCGTAATTTCACAAACTGTGGACTGCGACACAGGGAAAATCCACAAGCTCTAACAAGTTGCATCTTAGTTTCTACAAATGGCACACGAGACTACCTGAGTCAAAAAGCAAGGGGCCAGTGACTTTGCTAGTCACATGCACACATATGTTTATATGGAAAGTTCTCCATTCTCTGTTATGTCCTCTTCACGTTTCCTGTCCAAGTTTTGCACAACTCCTGTAACTCCTTATGTGTGGTCAAAGTCAAGAGGAAATAGCTGTTTCTGGAGTAACTCTAACAAAAACATTTTGACAAACTATGGTAAACCGCTCCCTACTGATTACAAGAGGAAAGGAGCATTATACAGGATACAAGTGGGTTTCCCAGATAGTAAGGCTAAAGGCCTGCCAAAAGATTTGCTAAATGAAACCAAATCCTGGATTTGGTTTCATTTGGCAAATCTTTGCTGAAGGGCTTAAATCATCAAACAAGTCCATCAGCAGAAAACAGGTAACAAGATACAATAACAATAAGAACAACAATGGCTTTCCTGCCCTGTATATTGTCCCTGAAAATGATTGAGGTGAGATGCATTCCCTCGGTCATCAAATGACCAACCGTGTCTAAGAACCTCTGACCTTTACAAGAGTGTGGCTTCCAGTTCACTGACCAAGATGAACGGGATACTGAATCACTGATGAGACAAATACTTGTGAAACTGAGGAACTTCCTCTGTCAGTGCATATCAGAGGAAGTCAGTCTGACAATTGCATGTCTTCACTATCTGCATCAGACTTAGTGTCAGGCGTTGGCTGTTTGCTTGGGAGGTTAACACAAAGAGGAGAATAATTTGTGCAATCTCTCAAATAAACTCTACTATGCAATCTCTCAAATAAACAGAGGCTACTATGCAATGTTCTGGTTGACTTAACCTCAATCAGGCATTTCAAATGCATATTGTATTACTTAATAGCTGAACACATGTTGGTCCAGATAGAAAAGTCCCCATGTGCCTTAAAGGACTTTCCATTTAGCTGGAGGAGTAAACAATAGGAACGAAGACACACACACACACACACACACACACACACACACACACACACACACACAAAGCCCTTAAAGGGACACCAGGCAACGTTTTCGGGTTAATTAATCATCTTCGTAAGTCGGTATATGGTTAAATGACTCATTACAGGGCGAATAAAGACTCTCTCGCTCGCTCGCCCCTACTGCCTGTAGGAAGAATATCCCGCTTGCAAGTTCGGTGTATCCGACCCGCCGACCTTCAGTCTCACAAAGTCTCAGACATCGCAAGAAGCAGGATCAGTTTACATCATAGCGATTGTTGCAAACGTGTGTATAATGGCAGAGCCGGCGAAGAAGCAGCGAAAACTCTTGACGGAAAATGCAAAGAAAAGGAAAAGAGCTTCAGACAGAGCGAGGGCTCGCACGCGTTATCAACACGTACAGGCGCTAGGGGGAGCTTCGTAGAGAAAAAGCAGCAGGCTTGCCTGGTGTCCCTTTAACTGGAATGCTGCAGATTCAGTGGAGAAACAGGATGGGTGCTTTACCGATAACGGGTACATTATAGACTACTGTACAAACATTCCATATTCATGTTTCTTAACTCAACAGATGTTACCAAATAGCAAGACAACCTAACATATGCTTATTCCGCACAAGATTTACCCAGAGTGACATACTGGCAAGCAGTCAGAGCCATTTATAGTAGACAAAACAATGTTACGGACACATTACTGCAGTAATTTCCAGGGATGAAATGCTGGTGAAACACTCTTTGGGCCTCTGACAGTACTCACCCACAGTGTTGCTGATGCTCTCTCCCCTTCCACTATTGTTCATGGTAACGTGCTGCGTGCTGCCTGGGTGAGGCTGGGCCGCTGACCCCGTCTCCTTCGGTGGGCCCCCGCTCCCCCAGCTCAGGGGAATCAGCCGCTCCACACACGGGTCACTTTCCATGTCTGGCCCAAGCTGCTGCTGCTGCTCCTGCTGGAGGGAGGGTGCACAGACGTTGTAACCCACCTTCTTTGTCACTGGCTGTAGTGAAATGAAGACAGAATGAGCTTTAGAATAAGAATTAAAACACAAATAATCACCACTACATTTAGAACCCCTTTCTATATTCCAAGAACATTTTTAGTATGACTGTCTCTGATAACCTTCAAAATATATGTGTATGTAGATGAAAAGAGTACTCACATATTTTCCAAATGGCAGACCTAACAGGGAAGAATGTAAAAGTATGGTTTGTTATCACAGGAGACTGATAATACAAAGATAATAAACTGTCACTGTCTGGCGGTTTAGTCAGAGGATGTAAAACTCTCTTTCTCCTTCTCTTGGTTTCAAAGTTAATGTTAAGAAAACATCCACAAAATACACTATAGTATGTATGAACCTAAATTCTCTGTAAAATCAACACCACTACTCAGTGAATACAGTCTGTTTGCATGTTCAATACAACGCAAATATGCAAAGGCCTTTGGCCTTTCAGGTATTATACCATTGTGTAAATACCATTGTGTTGGCCAATTAAACAACATTGACTTTTTACATTTTTCATGAACTTATGAGGAATTATTTTTCTGCCTTGAAGATGAGATATTCAGACTCAGAGAATTCTGTAAACACCAGAGTGACGACATCAGATTAAATAACTTTGGCAGGAAGTGCTCTTTGGTTTACACACTGTTCCAGCCACAAAGTGAAATGTGTGACACCTTACAGCGCATGATGTTCAAGTTACATTTCATAGTAAAGGAGCACATGGCATAGCCTAACCAACAATTTAATAGTTTTTGAATATATGTCCTGACTTTTGATTAATGTTGACATGTCTAAGGCCTATAGTTAATATCTGTCTGACGCTCAGTGTGTAAAAATGAAAAGATTGCCTGTGTTACCCTAAAACGTGCACCAGGCTGTCAAATACCGGATGAAAAAGGGCAATTTTACCACACTACTACATCTACTTTAAATAACAAAACCACTGTCATGTAGTGCAACAAGACATTTTCACAGCATTCTCACAGTGTCACAGTCTAATGAACACCCTATCTTCTATTTGCTTTGTTTGCTGGAAGAGCACTAGTATAAAAGTGCAACAGATTTGTCAGTCAGGTCAAGATGACAATGCATTCAGCAACTGCTATGGCATCCTGACATTTAAAAAAACCCTCACCAGAAATGACGCACACTTGTGAGCTAAGTGTTACATTCTGGCAACTTCCTTTGACTTGAAAGCATAATAGCTTTTAGAATGAATCGTTCAGGAATAGGCTACTTGTGATTGAGGTTACATATGATTTTCTTGGAAAGTGACTTGCTGTGAAGCAAATGCAGAAATTATAACGGTATTTTGAGTTCAATTGAAACTGAACACACGTAGATGATAATTTGAGATACTACACTACAACACTATTGAAGATGGGTCACAGATTAAGATGATGCTTTAACACCTTACAATTACAGCCTCGGAACCTATATCCTATAAAGCCATGCAGAAACGATTTGCGATTTTGGCAATTTTAGCAGCAATCTGGTTGGACCCGAACAGGGCCTAATTCCCATCCGATTTGCATGCAGTTAGGGCAGGCTCACAGCGGCCGGTTGGAAGATGGGTTAGAAGGTAACAATCAACGCTCCAGCTCCAGGCCGATCAGGTTGAGTCAAAAGTGACCGCACTTGTAGTGTAAGATACCATGTTGTACACAACTGAAACAAATGCACAGTGTCTGTTTGGCTTGGAGATATGAAAGTCTCTTAAAGTCATAGAAGGCATTGGTAAGATAACTGATTCAGGACCAGTAACTCTTCTGGTTTAGTTCTGTGGTTGACATGCAAAACCCATATAGTGTGTTGTGTATAGTGTGCAGTTAAGATCACCGGATATCCATTTATGTACATAGACACTTTCAGGTTAAAGAATATTGATGTCATGTGAAACCTTTACAATGTCACTTTGATTGGCAGCAGTTTACAAGAAGGAGCATGATGAAGATGTTAGAGAAAGAGTGAAAGTCATTGGCTACACAACAAAGGGTATTACTATTGTTGTTATTAGGCTGCAGGCCAGGAGGCCAACAGGATGTCCAACTTACCCTTGGTCCACTTAAGCTGCTTCTTCAGAGCCTTGCCCTTGAGCCACAGGAAGCAGCCCACCAGAACAGAGACAACCAGGAGTATCATCAGCACAACTAGCCACTGACTAGGTGAGTCTGTCAAGGTGTCGGAAAAACCTGAGAAAGAAAGTGTTGCGAACAAAATTTACTTATCACCAGGTTTAACTTCATCGTGTGAGTGTAAGAGTGTGTGTGTGATTACTTATCACATCACAAGGTTTAACTTCACTGTGTGTGTGTGTGTGTGTGTGTGTGCACATGTGTATATTTATAGTTTAAATGGCATGGGGATACACTCTTGTGTTTGGTTTTATTAAACCTTAAACTTCATAACCAGAACTGCCTACCAGTGACACCCAGTGGAAATAAATGTAACATACCTCAATCTGTTAAATTATAACTTCTTATGGTTTGCACAAAATTCAGTGATGCACAATCCTACTATCTACAGCTTCAGCACTCTGGCTGAAAGTCTCCCGTCCTTCTCATGAGGCACATATCTGAGTTATCAAAAAAACAAACCTTCATGACCCGTCATTGAGTCTGTTTTGATCAGGCCATGGGTCCTGCCTGTCTTCAAAGTATCATAGGCAACAGAAGAGTTCGTTGGGCCAGTAAGAACCTGTCTGTTGGTGGTAGAGTCACCTCCAGATGCGCTCTTTGAGGTAGTAAGACTATCATATGTACTGATAAGTTTGGTGGTGGTAGCATCACCTCCAGATGTGCTCTTTGAGGTAGTAGGCCTGCCATGTGTGCTGGTAAGTCTGGTGGTAGTAGCATCACCTCCAGATGTGCTCCTTGAGGTAGTGCTGGAAAGTGGGGTGGTAGCATCAACACAGACCCGGTCCTGTGTAGCTGTCCCCTCCGTGATCACTCCTCGACCTTTACAACTATCAATGGATGGATGGGTGGATAAATAAACATTATTGAAATAATGTAACAGAGTTATATTGCTAGCCAATAGAGGGAGCTAAAGTCAGATGAAATGATGCATGCACAGCACTAAAACTTATAATGTTTCAATTATTTCTTATCTCAGTCTTCCAAACATCTCAATGGCAGATAAAATTGCATGGCAATCTATATAACACAAAAGAGATATGAAGCCTGGTACTCAAGTGTGCTCTCCTCCCGCCAAGGCGTATTACATTTCTCTAGCAATACGGGAACAGTTATGTCAAGGTGGGTACACTGTTGGGCAAGACCTCTGGCAAAGGAAATCTGAATTGACAACAGTCTGAAAGCTGATCATTCAATTAAGGGCGGAAGTGTGACATTCTTCTGATAAACCTGCAAATCCAGATCCTGCGATGACATCATGACAGTTGTCATAGGTCAGGCGATGGACTCAATTTAAAGGGATTGTGAAGTAATTCTACTGGTTGGCTTTAACCAAACCTTTCATAAATTAAATTCAACCTGGCTCAACCCACTTATTGTCTTTGATCACGGCAGTCCTCTTGTGAGATACTGTGCATGCTCTACCAAATCCAATGAGGGGATATCGCTCTCAAACTCTTCAATTAAAGAGCTTATGTGCATGTTTTTGTTTATACCATTTAAAATGACCTACTAATAATGTAACATGTTATGGTAAAAACACATAGAGTATTGCCCAGATATCCACAACAGATAACATGCCACCCAGCCAGCACTAGCTAGCAACCAGCCAGACCGTCTCTCAATACCATTACCACTAACCAATACCATTACTCTCAATGCCATTTTGTACACTTTCAGTACTGTATCGAATACAGTGCAAGTCAATGGGAGGATGATGTGATGACGATAATGGTGGGTACGAGACAACTTCAATCCAAAGAAATTCCCCCGTTAAGACAAGCTAAAAGTGCCATGGGATAAACTTCATGTAAATAATGTTGCAAAACATCCCTACACAGGGTTCCCACTCTAATTCAAATGTAAAATTCCATGACTTTCCCCTGACAAAAAATGAATTTCCATGACCTACTACTGTATATAATGAATGGTACAATACATCGACCAAAGATTTGAGAGAAGCTATGTAGCGTTGAAGAATCTTTTACTTTTTTACAATACACAATACAATAAACAAAGTTGGGCTAACCACAACTACACTAATCCTGTGTGGAAATATATGCTATTGGTATTCTGGCAAGTTAATTTTAAACTGCTAAAATTCCCTGATATTCCATGACTTTTCCCAAAAAATTACAAAATTCCCTGACTTTCCATGTCTGGAATAGACCGAGGTTTTTATGACATTCCAGAAATTCCATGACCCGTGGGAACCCTGCCTACAGCTGTCTCCTATTATGTCTAGAATACAACGATACTTACTCTGTGTGAGGATGACAGGATGGGTCCAAGGATGTTTTATTGGAGAATGTTCCAGGAGGACAAGGCTTGCAGTCGAAAACACAGCTGAAGTTTTGAGGTTCAGGGCAGTAATAGCCTTTGGCACAGTGACACACACGGTTGGTGTTGATACTGCAGGCTTTTATCTCAACAAGGTGTTTTGCTACAATGGCCAGAAACAGGTGCATAGGTGCATGCGCGCACACGCACAGACACACATACAGAGAGAGAGAGAGACATAACAAATGAGACACATTTGAGACAACATATAGAACATACTGTATGTTGGTATTTCACATGCTGCTTAGGTAAATGACATCTCCCACGCAAAAAGGCCCAGAGTGTAGACTATGCAAATTTGTGCAGGGAGACATATGGCCCTGTCCCCTTTTACACAAAGGAAAAGGATTATCATTTCAGTAGTGAATGTGCAGATGCTGCAGTCTATAGAAACCAAAAAAGTGCTGTGCAATGTGTTGAGGACGGAAGCTCCTTACAGGTTAACAAAGGGAGACAATCAGTGTAAAACTGTGGCTTTACTGTCACCTTCAACAGGCAGCTTACCGGAACAGGGTTGTGTGCAGGCATCACAAGAATATCGACTATGTCTTTGACGCCTGTAGTAATCCTTTTTGCACTGGAGACACTTACAGTGCTCCTGCCCTGAAGATGAGAAAACAAATTAACTTCAGCAAATACGATTTGTATGCATCATACTCTAAACACAGCCACTGGGCACAGCTGAGCACACACACTCACAAACTTTCTATTTGACAAAAAATCCCATCCAACCCACAGAGGATGAGGACAGGGTGAGGGCCTGTGGGAGACCAAGTCTTTCTGCCCGTAAGGACTCCTAACCAACTTAGTGTTACTTATGAGTGCTTGGAATTTACCCCTGGTACAGTGTGTGTTCAAAGACAGTGATGGTAAAGGGGAGGGGGAAAAAAACATGCACAAAGTCATCAAGAGGAGCAGACATACTGAGAGTGGACGACTAAAAGAAACAAAACCTACGCTCCCTTCTTGACTCACAATGTTTGTTTGTTTCTTTAACAAAGACAGAGTCCAATTCAGTATACGTGTGTGTACACTGGACAGAGCTGTCTAGTCATCTGTTAACAAATTTACAAATTACTTTGAGATGAAACAGTGTGCGTGACAACTCTGTCTAAGGGGATGACTGTAGAGTAAGTTAAGTTGCTCAGGAAGTAGATCAAATGGAACCTCATTGACCTCAGATGGACAAATCACAAAATCTACCCATCACAGCCCACACATAGCTCTTCCTGTGAATGACCTGTCAGTGAATCTAATCATGCATGCTGTGGGGGAAAAAAAGCGTGGCTGTCTTAAACATGTTCACCCTATGTTAATCGTTAATATTTCTCTGGAAGTCAACTGACAAACATGTAGGCTAGATGATGGGTTAGTCTGCCCCAGCAAAACTTCCTGGTAAATAAAACCTATGATTTTGCATGTCTTAAACAACATCACCCATTAATCAGTAGGAAAATATGCATCCAGCATTTCCATCTGGACATATTTGAATATGACAAAGAGCAAACACAAATTTTGGACATAACTGGGGCATATGAGGAGTGTGTATGTACCACCATGTGAGAAGTGTTAAATGTTAAACCATGAAATGAACATTTATGTCTTAGAAGCAGTTCATATCAATGAGGTACACAGGGGAAACCCTGACTAAACTAGAGCACTGCTGAATTGCTAAGTTACACAGACCCATCATATTTTGATTTAATCACACTAACCAAGCCCTACTAAATCACTAAGTATGCTTAAACTTGTGTATCATCTTTGCAAATAGGTGTCTTTTCTGTTCCTGTTACTTGAAAGTTTCAGCAATAGCATTACCACCTTACCTGGCTCACATGGGCAGTGGCCTGACACTGAGAGCTGTTAAAGACAAGAGAAAGTGAATCACGGTGTGGATTAGTAAATCAGTAAATCGGAATTGTGGGAATAAATTACCACCAGGAGCCCCAGGGTTAATAACCACGCTGCATGCAAAAAAAACAGACATTCAGTGTTGGCTGTTTAGTTGGTAGGCCTAGCTCTAGGCCACTCTGCTAGAATATAAACTATAGGCTACACCCCGGGGATTTTTACAGACTTTTGTGACATCAAGGTTGAGCGAAATGAATACAACTAGGTGATTTGTGATTATGCGCAAAGATGGCCAAACTAGGCTACATGAAATGGACAAAATGACCAAATGCTGTATAAACCCACGAGTCATAAACGCTGTATAAACCCACGACTCATTTGACATTGGCACAAAGTAACCTTTAGACTTGCTCTCACTCAAACTCGCGCACATTGATCACTTATTTTAACAACGCACCACTATAGAAAATTGAGGTAGGTCGGTCCACTCACATAGGCTACCATCATCTTCGGTTTAACTTAGTATAACATTTTAACAATATGACATTAATTATACACAATTAACTGAATTATAAATTAATAAAGAATAGTTTTTGAAACCGTTTGTCAAACTCAGTGGACCGTGAGATAAATCGATGAGCAAAACGTCGGCAGTTCACCAGATCATTGTCCACTGGCCAATTCTGGGAAGCAGTCTAGTCTATGGCATGACGTTGGTCCAACAACACACACACACACACACACACACACTCTAACCGTTGGGATTTTACATTGATGTCATCATCACTTAGTAGGCTAAAATAACTACAACTGCTTTAAGAGCGCCAACCTGAATCACAAATTGAGTTTGCGCAACATATCCTGGAACGCTATTCGCAGTTGTTTGGAAGACGTTTCTTCTGAATGATATCGAGACTGAAAACAGTAGGCTATGTCAGACTACTTCTGCGGTTTAACTTCTTGCCTAAAACAGTCCCTTGTGTGTTGCAACGTCGGCTATGAGTGAAATGCTTCTTTGAATGACATGTAAAAAAGGTAATTGTGGCAATTTTATTGTAGTAGCCTATTTGACTCCCCCCTCCAAAAAAAAAAAAAAAGAAAAACCAACAAAGCCAACCTCAAACAACCCTTAATGAGTATTTCGCTAAATAACCTTGCAGCGATTGTTTTCGTTAATAACTGCTCATGTAAGCTATAGGTCTAAATCTACTTTTAAATTATATTCCACTAGACTAGTGTGTAGCCTACGTTTACATTAGCCCACATCTCTGTTCACTGAAAAAGTAGGCTAAACTCGCGGCAGAACAGAAAACTATTTCCACTGTTTAGGCTATTGGTATACAATGAAAATGATGCTGAATATAGCCACGTGTCATTCTAGGGAACCTGGTTTTTAGCTCTCAGCGGAGAAGGCAGCAAGAATAAAATTTAAAAAAAAAGAAAAGAAAAAGGTCAGAATTCTAAGCGAACACACAAAAGTTAACACAATTGTAGGTCAAGGAAGTTTAACATTCAGTACAGATTATTTTAGCCTACTTGGACGGAGATTATGCTTAAAGGTTGTTGAACAATTTCTACTAGGATATTCCACTAGTTAGGCTATACATTCCCTTACCAGTTTACAAAGAAAGATGATAATTAAGACGTTTGTTGAATACATCCATTCCATTCCGACGATATGCAAATAACCAGCGAAAAATGTGGTGCTAACACGAAAGCTGCTACTGTCTGCCTGGTCTGAGTCGTATCAGAATGAAACATCTCGGGCTGATACCGGCATTTAAACAAGCGGGGGTTTAAGTTTGGCGCCGCGAGGATGGGTTGCACCGTCACGTTATGACGATGAAGTTGACATGAAAGTAATTCATTACAGTGCATGAAAATGCACTGTTCTGTTATCCTTAGTCTTCTTCTTCTTCATCTTCTTCTTATTTTTATTACAGTGCATGAAAATGCACTGTTCTGTTATCCGAAGTCTTCTTATTAGCCTACTATTATTAGGCTATTATTCTTCCCACCAAATTTCTGCGTCTAATTCAGCTTCAATCGTAGAACGTAGAAACTTCTTGAAAAGGACACTTAAGCAATATATTTTTCGTTTGTGTAACTAACTTATACTTTGAGATATTAACAAAAAACAAGCTTATTTTTACCCATAGACTTTGCATTGGCACTATGACATCATACAGGGCTAATTAAACTGATTTGTACCTGTATCAACTGCCAGCTGCTCAACTAGGCCCCCCTCAAAGAGCCAATTAAACATATTGCACCTGTATTAACGGCAATCTCTATTCTACAAGGATAAAGGAGCATTCCTTTTTTTATTAGTATCTTTACAACACAAACTCACAAAGCATATGACCAGATCATGGCTTTACATCAAATCATTTGTACATTCCCCCCTTCATTCATACTTCTGCTGTTCTCAGACACACATACACCCCTCATGCACACACCTTATCCAATCGTTCTTCATACATACTTTCGCACACACTTTCACACCACCCCCCACCCATACACACACCACATTCATTGGTCATCACATATACTACAGTGCCTTTCCTTAATAGCTGGTCGATCTCACGGCTCCACTCCAGCTTCATAAATTGTAGTCCATACATTATCAAATTGTTTTTCTTTAAGCGCATTCCATCCAACTCTCCATCCATCTTCTTCAAACCATTCACTCATCCAGCCATCAAACTATCTATCAACATCTAATAAACAATTTGCCTATCAACAGCCATTAAACTTTCTGTCTATCAACAACTGTTTCAAAATAAAAGTCCTCACTACAATAATTTAATATTAAATAATTGAACTATTTAAAGGGACACCAGGCAACGTTTTCGTGTTAATTACTCATCTTCGTAAGTCGGTATATGGTTAAATGACTCATTACAGAGCGAATGAAGACTCTCTCGCCCGCTTCTACTGCCTGTTGGAAGAATATCCCGCTTGCAAGTTCAGTGTATCGTACCCGCCGACCGAAGCAGGATCAGTTTACATCCTGCATCCACAGCACAGAGACAGGCTAACGAAACGCTAGCGTTTGATTGCAAACGTGTGTATAATGGCAAAGCCGGCGAAGAAACAGCGAAAACCCTTGACGGAAGATGCAAAGAAAAGGAAAATAGCTTCAGACCGAGCGAGGGGGGGTTTCGTAGAGAAAAATCATCAGGCCCTTTAAACTATCCAACTATTTAACTGTTGCACCTGTATCAACTGCTTTCTGCTCAACTAGACCAACTCTCTCTAGCTCACCATTCTACAAGGATATAAGGCACATTACAACTTTCTATCCATCCATCTTCTTCAAACCATTCATTCATCCACCCATTAAACTATCGATCAACATGCATTAAACAATCTACCTATCAACATCCATTCAACTTTATGTCTATCAACATCCATTACACTAAAATCAACTTGTCTCAGGCTGTTAGATTTTTTTTAACTGAAAAAGCGGTCTGCATAACTTCTTTTGTCAGAAAAAGCTGCTAAGTCTGAAGGTACCCTAACTGTTCAGCCATTCCAACTGTCAGTTATCATCAACTATGCCCCCTACCTAGCAACCATTGAAATAAAGCATCTATGTCAGTTTCCATAGCAACCAACACGATTACCCTAGCAACTGTCATAGAAACAGTTTTATTTAACCATGTCTACCTAAGCAAAACCATTGTTACCATCTCTACATTATCTGTTTTAACACTATATTTTACATCATATGCTTTGCATTTTCATGCACTAGTAATTCCTCGGAATTCCATTTTCTAGTTTATTATTTAATTTGTAACTTCATTAAACATAGATAGGGTTACACAAATGCTGACAAATCCAGTTTATAAAATGATCAGGTGACAATACGTTTCATAGCATAGGCCAATGGATTCATAATAACACATTTAATTCAATAGCCCTGGTGTCACAAGTGGCCCGTGTGGCTATCTGAGAGGGTGATAAAGAGTCTACGAAAAAACACATTTAAACAAACACATTCTAGTTTACTCTAATTGACATCACACTGGTGTGTGACAGAATAGTTTAGGCCTAACCATGATTGTATTTGAATATGATTATAAGTTAAGACCATTATATCCTGTTGGTTGAAATAGGTAGGAATCACCCCCAAACATTTCTTGGGGTGAAATGTAGAGATCCTGACAATTCAGGAGTCTGAACATCTTCGGTTTGTGGGCTAGGGTCACCATTGGCTTAGGTGTTTGGGTGTCTGGATCTTCAAACGTGGACGATTAATACACAGGGTAGCAAGATGTGCGTAGTTTGCAACGGCTCTGGGGCAAGTGTTGAAAGCGATAGCGGGCCAGACGAGACATGTCGAGTAGGTCATCAGAACTCCGGCCTTTTAAAACAGATTCATCCTGAAAGACATCAAGTCATTCAAGTCAGCCACAACCCAGTCAGTGACATAATACAAATATTTAAAACACCACTCATATAAATGAAAAGTTTGGTTCCAAAACACTATATCTCCGTTTTTAAAAACATTAAAAGGTCAGGCTATTTAATTGTGTATTTCAGGTAATATCAATCAAATTGCAACTGTCTTGTTTTGATTGAGTAAAAATAAATCAAATAACAATACCCAATTACAGTTCTAATAAGATTACTTGGAAAATAAAATGTAAAAAAATATATTTATGAAAATTCATTCAAATAGTGGATATAGCGTTTTGGAACAAAACTCTTCATATGTATACATATTTTTTTTCTTCTACTGCACTCCTACGCTCCTGCTCCATCTTCCCATTGCAGAGCCCTCTTGAAAATGTCACAAGTACAAAGACAGGTTACAAATCAAAACAATACTAAGCACATGACCAACCTTTCAGTGGAAAAAAATCTTTAGATTCATGTATGAACGTGTCAGTTTAAAAAAAAAAAATCAAAAAAATAAAGGGTAGAGCAGGGCATTTAGAAAGGTGGCCCATCCCATGATGACAATATGCCCTTTTGATAGAAACTGGTAGAGGTAAAACTGAGTCATTTTTGGCTGTTTCTTTTGCTGGTTTGATATTATAGCCTAAATCAGCAGAGCAAATTCTAATGTGCCAACATCTACGTCTGGGTTCACCCACACTAAAATCCTTCTTAATCCGAAGACAAATAAAAGACAAAATCCCAAGACAAAAGCCTCACTTTCTTAGCGGCCCATTTGATAGGACACATCGCTCACTTGAGGGCTGGAAAATTAGAAGTGGTGCTCTCCTACCAATAGATTACCAAAGTTAAAACCTATACTTAATTATTCATGCAGTTTACGCTGTTATCCAAAGCGACTTAGTACATATGTCAATTATTACAAAGGCCACTCTCCCCAGGTCAACTCGGGGTTATGTCTCTCAAGGCACAATGGTGGCAGGCGAGCACTGAACTCATAATTTCTCTGGATACTGCATGCTGCCCAAGCTCCTTTATCACTACGCCATCACCGCCCCACACATTATGAATGTTATATAACTTCATTATGACCTGATACAGAATACAGGATATTGTTGCCAAGGACCGTCATGGCTTTGAACCTACTAAGAGCACATACATCCTAATGTTTATTATCCGGCTCTTCACAATGCTAGTAGAATACTCCATTGACTTGAATGGGATTTCCCAATGTTCTACCGGTTAATCATATTCATGTAATTACCACTGAAAACATATATTATGACCGCTGTCAGTGACAACGGGTTTTGTGTTACTGATTTATGTCTTTCATATCACTCCGCAAGTAGTCCGGTCACTTCTTGCAATGGAACTTCATCAAACAAATGTAAAGAGACATATAATGTGAAGTTTCTTTTTCTTGTGTTGGCAAGAAGCTGGATAATAATTATGGGATAATGTATAGAACGCCGGTCATTATCGGGAAATAGGTCCCGACAGGGCGAACCGGACCCCAACGCGCAGCGACAGGGCGAACTGGACCCCGACGCGCAGCGGAGGGGTCTTGTTCCACCCTGAAGGGACCTATTTCCCGATAATGACCGGCGTTCTATACATTATCCTGCTTATTACAGGGCTACTTGCCAAAAAGACACAACAAACTCCCCACGATATGACTCTTTAGCCTAGGCAATATCCTATAGCCTATTTGTTACAGTTTTATCGTGGCTTCTGCTGAGAAACAAATAGTTAGCAACAGCACACACTGAACTTGAATTAAAACATTCTTTAGAACACAGCTGATCAACCGTCTGCTTTCACTTTTGAATGAAGTTCCAGTCCTTGTGTAGTGATATGAAAGACGTGAATTAGAAGCACAAAACCCATTTTCCTTGACAGCGGTTTGTTACACTTAGCAACGGTCTGTTATCGAGAAATAGCAGACCACCGAACGTTGGGAAGGCCCATTCAAGTGAATGGAGCATTCTGCAGCATTATGAAGAGCCTTGTAATAAGTGGGATAATAAGTCCCTTCAGGGCGAAGCTGTGCATGTGTCGGTGTCCGGTTTGCCCTGTCGGGACTTATTTTCCCGATAATGACCGGCGTTAATGACCGTGGCTATAAATTTGCCTTCCAACTAGGGCTGCACGATATGGAATTTTTTTTATCACAATATGTTTTTCCATATTGATCGATCATGATTCTTATCACGATATGTAGTTTTTGCAGATGCTGCCAGTGTGAGGGAAATCCTGAAGCTTGAAGAAATGAGATTCACTGAAACTTTATAATGAAGTTTTAAAGTTTCCAATAATGAGCACAAAATGTTTTTGTTAAGGTCTTCATGCAGACAAAGGATTCACATTGTACACTCCCACATTGTATGGTCAAGAGAGCCGCAGGGCCCACAACTGGCAAAAGAAAATTCAGAGCAGTGCTCTTTCGCTCATACAGAGCTTTATATGCTTTCAAACAAGTGCAAACTAGTAAGTGACTGGTCACTTTAACTATATTTTACATTTTTTTGATTTTGTAAACAACTTATTTAATCAACTTAAAAAACATGACCCTGGCACAAATACTACCTGAAAGATTAAGGAAGATCTCTAGAAATGTTTTATAAGTAGAATGAAATCTGAGCCAAAATTGCACAATATGTAAACATAAACCAGTCACAGTTATTCTACATCTTGTACACTAGTGAACATTGATCGGTGGTAGTGGCAAAGTATTTTACATCCTTCAGATGAATTTCCAGCTTATGACGGCATTAATCATAAAGCTGTGGCAGCACCATCTCAGAAAAGTATTTTCTACCAGGGAGCTCGTACCTGGGGTCTAACACTTTGATCAGTTTCCTGAAGCCATCTTTTTCCACTGTGCTCAGGGGCATCATATCTTTAGCGAGGCAATAAGTAATAGCGCTCGTTATATTTTTGCTCCGCTTTGATTGTTTTTCACACGGGGCAATGGCTGCAAAGCATGACTGGATGGATTGTTGTTTAACAGAGCCACTCCCGCTAGTTATGCTAATGAACAACGTAGTGGTCTTCCTTGGCTGTGTGTGTGGTGTCGTGCCAGCTTGAGTCGTACTTTTAGTTGAAGGGGGTCACTTGCGCTTCAGCTTGGTTGGTGCTCACGGAACAGGACGCAGGAGTCAAAAAGGGAGATCCAAGGTCTAACAAGAGCCAAGGAGCAGGACCGGAGCACTCAAAGCTTAAAGTGATTTTTATTCGTGCAAACTGACTAACGTTTCGACGGCCATGCGTCTTCTTCAGAGTCAAAACAAACGTTCACAGGACATTCAATCCTTTTACTAACACAACGGTTATGAAGAAATATGTATATGTAACTGACTCATGTCGAACCTATGTACATTACCAACCTAATTTGTTTCCAATACCCCAATGTTGAGGACAAATTTAGCCCGTAGCTAACACTTGCTACAGTGCCTTTCCTTAATAGCTGGTCGATCTCACGGCTCCATTCCTTATAAAGCTTCATCAATTGTAGTCCATGGATAGCATACATTATCAAATTGTTTTTCTTTAAGGCGCATTCCATCCTACTCTCCATCCATCTTCTTCAAACCATTCACTCATCCATCCTTCTATATCTATAAACATCTAATAAACAATTTGCCTATAAACATCCATTAAACTTTCTGTCTATCAACAACTGTTTCAAAATAAAAGTCCTCACTACAATAATTTACTATTAAATAATTGAACTATTTAAACTATCCAACTATTTAACTGTTGCACCTGTATCAACTGCTTTCTGCTCAACTAGACCAACTCTCTCTAGCTCACCATTCTACAAGGATATAAGGCACATTACAACTTTCTATCCATCCATCTTCTTCAAACCATTCATTCATCCACCCATTAAACTATCTATCAACATGCATTAAACAATCTGCCTATCAACATCCATTCAACTTTCTGTCTATCAACATCCATTACACTAAAATCAACTTGTCTCAGGCTTTAAGCATTCAATCTGGCTCTCATCAGACTACAGATACTGTTCAACTGTTTCCTCTGCCCACAACTTGTTCAAAATAAAAGTCTTCACTACAATAATTCAAATTTAAATTTAAACTATCCACCTATTTAACTGTTCAGCCATTCCAAATTGTCAGTTGTCATCAACTGTTCCAAAATAAAATATCCTCACTACAATAATTCATTATTAAACAATTTAACAATTTAATCTACTCAACTATTTAAGGGTACATTCAGACTAAGCGTCTTTTTCGCAGCTGCCGGCGTCCGTTTTACATTATAATTCTATAGAGTAGACCGTGTTTTCAAAAAAGTTGTCAGCTTCTTTTAAAACGCGACCGGAACAGTCTTTTTCTGCAGCTCAGAAGTTGAGAAATATTCAACTTCTAGCGGAATAACGCCATACGTCATGCTGTCTTTTTTACAGCTGACCAATCACAAGCGGATTACCGAGACCTGTGGTTTCCCATGACAACAGGTAAAAAATGGAGAAGGTGACAGAACACCGGTCGAGCGACTCGTTTTAGTGTCTGAGCATAGGGAATTGTTTGACATGACTTCACAACTTCACTAGCCTGACGAGCCAGACCCACATTAAAATGTAGGGTCTGGACACTCACCGTTCGCAGTGCTCAGTCCGAGGGGCGGGATAATCAGTTGTCTTTCAAATTCCCTCTGCACGCAATAGGACAGCGTCAGCGCTATGAGTTCCATGTGTTTCCCACCAGCGGAGCTAGTTGGCTAGTTCAAACGTTTGCCAACTTAATAAAAGCTTAACTCGTGTCACACTGTTCGCCAGCAGCAACATCCATCTTATTTGCTTTCAAGTAGCAGGGAATTCAAGCCAAACCGTTGCAACTCTGCCATCAATCATTATGTTAAGCCCACCTAACGACTCTATACACGATTTCATTGGCCTGATTAAGTTTCGATTTCTGGAGCTCACAAGCCAACGGAGAGTTGCTAGACTAGCCCTGGCAGCAAATGTAATTCGCTGCCGCTAGGGGCGCGTCTAGATTTCTAGGCTACAACTTCACAACTTTACCATAACATACCAAAAGCAATAACCAACCCCAATTTTTTCTACCGCGATATTTTGTATCCACACATAACTTTAGTCACATTGCCTATCCTAAAAAATGCTTCCGGCTGCTTTTTGGAACAAGAACGCTGTTAGTTTTTTTTTTTTCAAACTGAAAAAGCGGTCTGCATAACTTCTTTTGTCAGAAAAAGACGCTAAGTCTGAAGGTACCCTAACTGTTCAGCCATTCCAACTGTCAGTTATCATGCCCCCTACCTAGCAACCAACATAGCAACCATTGAAATAAAGCATCGATGTCAGTTTCCATAGCAACCAACATGATTACCCTAGCAACTCTCATAGAAACAGTTTTATTTATCATTGGAACCATGTCAAAACCATTGTACTGTAACTATCTCTACATTATCTGTTTTAACACTGTATATTTTACATCATATGCTTTGCATTTTCATGCACTAGTAATTTTCTAGTTTATTATTTAGATAGATAGGCTTACATGCTGACAAATCCAGTTTATAAAATGATCAGGTGACGATACGTTTCACGATTTTTATTCGTGCAAACTGACTAACGTTTCAACGGCCATGCGTCTTCTTCAGAGTCAAAACAAACGTTCACAGGACATTCAATCCTTTTATTAACACAACGGTTATGAAGAAATATGTAACTGACTCATGTTGAACCTATGTACATTACCAACCTAATTCGTTTCCAATACCCCAATGTTGAGGACAAATTTAGCCCGTAGCTAACACTTACCATAATATCCAATGTAAAACGGTTAGTTTGCTAGCTACCTAACTGTGGAACTTCAGTATAACATAGCCAATTATCTCACCTAGTTGTAGGAAATACGTTCATATTTCAAGTGATAGAATTAAGGTGTGACGTATGTTTAGTTGACGTTATGACATAAAGTTAAGCTTGCAGAACTTAGTTGTACAATCAGCCACGGGCAGCTTGACTGTGACTACTCATTCGTGACACTCCTGTTAGTAAACTGGAAATAGAAAAAAATAGGAATGCAATGGTCACCTTAATCCCATGAACACACAGATGACTCTCACACCAACCTTGTTTTGTGCCTTTTATTCACGTTTGTTCAAAGATTTAGTAAGTATAAGCCCTTTTCTCTCCCCGCTTCAGTTTCATTCATTTTTTCTCCAGCTTCCAACTTCTTTCCCTCTCTCTCAGTCTCCCTCTGGTTGCAACTGTAGCCACGCTGCTCGCTGGGAAGTGGGCGTGTCCTACCGACATACGGCAGCCGGCAGACTCTGATACTGTTGTTGCGCTTACTTTTTCATGTGATATTGAATAATATGTCCCAAACATATTATCGAAATCGATCAAAATTTTATTGTGATCCCGTATCGAGATCGAATTATCGCCCAGCCCTACTTCCAACCCAGCAAAATTACCTCATCTTTTTGAGGTATTGCTTACCAGTGCCTCTAGACCAAAGATTTTAGAATGGAGCGCACTAGAATTGAGGGTCTAGGGCCTTTTGTTTGACTTTTGTGCTAAAAGCTTGTTATTTTGTTCTAACTCACTTGATCAAACAGCTCCATCTTTGCAAGACAGGTCCTTGGAATTGTCAACAATTACATTAATGATCTCAGATGACCTCCCAGCATGTCTGAATGCACTTCAGTACATTTGAGTACATTTGAGTCATGAAAAACTCCATTAGGCCACTCCATTACTCCCCCCACCCCCGGTCAATCCAAACAGCTCCTGACAGCTGGTCCAAATAGCAGAGTGGCACCAGAAGAGGTCACAAACACGTCTCATCAGCAGACAGACAGAAGAGTACGGTTAGCAGCACTGTTGATGGCTGCGCTGATGGGGTCAGTATCTAACAACACAGATCTGTATCTTCTATGGAATTAACTGTTCTCATACAATAACAACAACAATTAAAAAAATTAATGGGACTTATGTGTTGAGGGTTTTTACTAGTGCTGTCAGTTAAACGCGTTATTAACGGCGTTAACGTAAGAATATTTTAACGGCGTCAATTTTTTTAACGCGAGATTAACGTTCTTTTTGGTTAAACAAACTTTGTAGTTTTTTCACATGCTGTTGCAACAACCATAGACAGTAAAAGAAATGGACGAACAGACTCCGTCGTTTTCAATGGGAGGGCACTGAGTCAAATATAACGATTTTTCAGTTGGTCCCCCCAGTACTGTGCAGACTCACACTTAACTTCGTGACATTAGCCATCAAACTGAATCTTGTAACTCAAATGATAGATACACAGAAATTCTTCTCACACTTCCTTTGCCTTCAAAGTCATCAAAGTTAAACATTTATTTATTTATGTATTATTATTAATATCATCCTCACCAAGTCGTGTTAATGTTGAAGCTACCACACATGATCATCTTCAAAAACAGTCATGCTAAAACAAAACAAAAAAGTTATAGCCTTGAAGCTAATCTTCTTTCCACTTTTCCGACCTACGGTCAATCCATCGAAAACCTCTGAAATGATTAGTGCCGTTTTTTTTAAAATTAAGTTTACTTTTTTTATTATTATTAGGTTGCCTCTGTGTAATGCTTTACCTTAACATACGGTCGTGTATGCTAGGTTTGAGTTACAGTCATAGACAGTAAGGTGGACTGAGCTTCTTATACAAACAATACGGTTATCTCCCTACGGCGCGAAAGAGAGATTACGTCAAAGCTAGCTTCCCTCCAACCGAACAAGCTAACCATTCTTCTTACAAGTAACCAACGTTACGGACGAGGTAGTGGAGACTGTTTTGCCTTTGTAGTGTTTATGTAGATTACACAGAAGCTACAATATCAGCACAGGATATATGTTATGTGAAGTTATGGTATTTCAAAAAAATCCTAGAATGAATGGGCTTCTATGGGAGTTAGCAGAGAGGTGGTCCCTCCAGCCTACGTCGATTCTTCTACTTCCGGGAATTCGCCTGCCCCCTTGGCAACAACTAGTAAAGTTAGAACAGAGAATGTCTAATAAGGGGAGAACCGCCACTCTCGGAAACTTCCGGTTTCTAAACTGGTTGCAGTTCCTTTTCTGGTTCCACATGAGGGCGCTCACGAATAAGTGCAGAATGAATGGAGGCCAATGGAGCTGTACCCCTCAAATCCACTTTTCTCGGGATATAATTTTTCCCCCAGAAATTCGAATGTTGCAGTCGAAAGAGGGGGCAGAGAAAATACAAACCGCTGAGTATTATATTTTTTGAGTCACTTATTTGTTCTAAAAAGCCTTTCAAATGTGTCAATGACGTCATTCATTAGCAGAAAGCTAGTGTGTTGTGGGCAACAACGACCTAACCTGTAAGAAATCGAAAGGACGTGACTACTCGTTCATTCAACTTTTGACCTATAATCCATATCGAGCTTGCAGAAACCACAATCAAATATTCAATTTATCAACGACAACCAGGTGAAAGAGACAAATTTAGCCGTCTAGCTTCATAGACCCCCATTGTTTTTGCACTTATTCGTGATCGCCCCTAGCGGAACTGCAACAGATTGCAGGTACAATGGAGTTAATAGGGAGTGATCCAGCTCTCCGTAAACGGGCTCTGGTTAGAACAACTACAACACCACACTGGATTTAGCTAGACCGCAAACTAAACAATACGCACTGACGAATAGAATGGAACGTTGTATGTGCTGTGCTGCCCTAACCTGACCCTAGCCAGATGAATTTCCCCCGCCTAGCTCCACTCATCCATCTGGAACCGATCCATTGAAGTGTTGCTTCAGAAGGCTGGGCCTAATCAAAAAATGCTTCCATATGATTGAATAAGCCACTTGTCCGTCATCTATTGACATGCTACTTCAACCACTCACATCGAAGCCAACCCGTGGCGCTGATAACAGTCTCACAGTCGCTTCTACGCTATGTCACATCTATGAAACTCCCGCCCTGCGTCCTGATTGGCTGTACCATAAAATCGGTTGCAGAAGGGTCAGGTTAGTGCTGCCCCCTTTTAGGGAAAAGATGACTGATATAATGGAAACCTATGCTGCATCGAAGTGGGGAGCGAAAAGGGCTTATACTTACTAAATCTTGAAACAAACGTGAATAAAAGGCACAAAATAAGGTTGGTGTAAGAGTTATCTGTGTGTTTATGGGATTAATGTGACCATGTTCCTATGGTTTGTTCTTTCTAGTTTAGGAGGAGGGTCACAAATGTATTGATAGGCACAGTCAAACTGCCCGTGGCTGACTATAACTAAGTTCAGCAAGCTTAACTTTACATGTCATAACATCAACTAAACATAAGTCACACATTCATTCTATTACTTGTAATATGAACGTAGCCTATTTCCTACAACTAGGTGAGATAATTGGCTATGTTATACTGAAGTTCCACAGTTAGCTAGCTAGCAAGCTAACCGTTTTGCATGGGATATTATGGTAAGTGTACATGCTAAATTTGTTCTCAACATGAGGTATTGCAAACGAATTAGGTTGGTAATGTACATAGTTTCGACATGAGTAGTTACATAAACATAATTCTTCATAACTGCCGTGTTAGTAAAATAATTGAATGTCCTGTAAATTAAAAAATAGATGTAACGTCAACGTGTGATTACTAGCCGTCTTTCCCATTGGAAACAATAATATATTTATTGTTAACTTGTTTTCTTCTAAAATGGGGCGTGATGCAGATTAAATGTATCTTTATGATGATGCGCCGTTAGTAGGCTACTTAAAGGCATGCTGCACACACTTGTTTGGGCTTACGAGCCGGCCGAGTAGTAGCCTAGGCTGACGCATTAAATGTGTGCCGCCAAAGATTCTTTCACCGTCACTTGTTCTGTTATCAACATTCCTCTTTGGCTGCTACTATTTGCGATGCACTCTGCTTTCGACATTCATTTACATTAGATTTCATTCTT
Source organism: Alosa alosa (assembly GCF_017589495.1). Lineage (NCBI taxonomy): Eukaryota > Metazoa > Chordata > Actinopteri > Clupeiformes > Clupeidae > Alosa > Alosa alosa. Next base: position 18,056,983 of record NC_063198.1, on the reverse strand, counting down.
TTCAATACAACTCCGCACACCAGAATCGCACTTTGCCGCCGTGTAAATCACGATTCAGTTATATTTGGTTGACGCTGCTCCATAAAATCCATTGTTCATCCAGTGTTTGCGTGTTAAAAACTTTGGCGCTGATGTGTGTGGCAAGTGACAGTGCACCATAGACAGTAGGCCTGTAAAATGGCAATGCACTCATGTTGAAAACGTCCTTATTTTCAACTGAACTCAAAGATAATTAATATAGTATGAATATAATATTTTCTGTTTGTTATGCCCTTTGTAATGTGTGTAGGCCTACATTTTGTGCACGCACTTCTGTAGCATTTATTTCAGTTTATATCAGCTAGATTTCTGAAGAATATATTGTGTTGCCTCAGTTCTGCTGCACATCTTTTGAAATTTGATTTGAAATAATCAAATAGACCTACGTCTTAAAGTTCAGTTAATAAAGTAACTTGCTTTGCTTTCATTTGAATCCCAATCAAGATACACAATAATTGCTTTATTGTTAATATGGACTCTTGGAAAGTTCAGAAATGCAAAATAATAGAATTTGAACCATATGATAAAATATGTGATTAATTATAGGAATTCAGCGATTATTCGCGATTGAAAAATTGTAATCGTTTGACAGCACTAGTTTTTACCTACATGTACCTGTACCTGTACATTGTGTGTGTGTGTGTGTGTGTGTGTGTGTGTGTGTGTGTGTGTGGTCATATATCTTGTATTTGACGGTCAGGAAATGTCTAAGAATGTTTAAATCCTCTTTGGAATTTAGTAAAAAATTGAAAAATTTGAAACCTTCGTTTACAAGAAAGATGTGTTTGCTGTACTGTGTAATTTGGGACAATAGGAAATGACATCTCACCAACAAAGCATCTGCATTTGCTGAGGAGTCTGCTGCAGAAGCCATTGAGCTGCGCAGATCCAGGCTGCTCATATGTGGGATTGTGCTGGGTGGTGCATTCGACCATCCTGACAGACAATGCTGTGAAAGCACAAACACACACACAACACACACACACACACACACACACAAAGAGAGATTTTGAGAAAAGAAATAGGAGAGTCTTTCATGAGTTGTTTTTAGAGGCTGAATGTTTAACATGGACAATGGACATTGGACACAAAAGTCCCATTCTCATATGTGCACAAGACTATTTTTGGTCAGCTTCCTTCTTATATGTGTAAAACAAGAAAAAACTAAATATTTTTCTGATATAGTTGATAAAACTGCAACAATCCACATGTGCTCTTCAGCACTATTAACTCTATTCTCTATTCAGTCTAGAGGCCTTGATACTTTTGAGAAATTCTTACATTTCTTTGTTGACAAGATTACCACTATTAGAGCTTCTATCTCAGCCCCCTCCTATGACTATCATCTGCCCAGCTACCTTCAGTCATTTTGAAGCAGTCTCTCTCACTCTCCTAAAAGATACAATTAGCCGAATGAAGTTTCCCACCTATCCATCAGATTTGGTCCCTCCCAAGTTTTTTTTAAGACATTTTTGATACTAGGATACTACTGGACCTTATATCTTAAATATCATTAATAGCAGCCTTATGGCAGGTGTTGTACCAACCATATGAGCATGCTACAGTACAGCCTCTGATTAAAAAGTTGAATCTAGACACTACAGTCGTCTCTAACTTTAGACCCATTTCCAAACTCCCATCCCTTTCCAAAGTCTTGGAGAAAGTTGTGCTTGCACAGGTGCAATCCTTTTTAGGCACGCAAGGCATCTCTGCACAAGTGTTCCGGTTTTAAACCCCTTCACAGCAACTGCACTTCTAAGAATCTGCAATGACATTTTATTAGCTACTGATGCTGGTGATGCTGTTATACTTATCCTGCTAGACCTCACAGCGGCCTTTGACACAGTTAATCATACCATCCTTCTCTCTCGCCTTGAGCAGTGTGTTGGTATTAAAGGTACTGCCTTAGAGTGGATCAGATCATTTATATTTTGAATTTTAATAACAACAAAACTGAAGTCCTCTTATTAGGACCCAGTGGAAATTACACCCAGGGTATGGACTCCCTGAGGCCCTATATAAAGCCCTCTATAAAGAGCCTTGGTGTGATCATGGACGGAGATCTTACATTTGACAAACAGGTCAAGTCCGCAGTCAAAGCTAGTTTCTTCCAGTTAAGAAACGTATCTAAAAATCAAGCCTTTCCTGACCTTTGTGGACTTTGAAAAAGTAATCCATGCCTTCATAACAACCAGACTGGACTACTGTAACTCCTTATATGTTGGTCTCCAGGCCTCACTTTCCAGCTTGCAACTGGTTCAAAATGCAGCAGCTTGCCTCTTAACTGGTATTCGTAAGAGAGAACGCATCTCTCCCATCTTAGCTTCCCTTCACTGGCTTCCTGCTCATCACTTTAAAATGTTGCTAACAACCTTCAAATGCTTGAATGGCAAAGCCCCCAGCTATCTCTCTGACCTATTACATAAATACTCTCCTGTAAGAAATCTTAGATCTTCTGATCTATTTCTGCTGACTGTTCCCAAAACCAAATATAAATGTACAGTAGATACTGTGCTTTTGCTGCTACTGCCCCCATACTCTGGAACAATACCTGCCTATACCAATACTGCACTGCCTGAAGAGGCTATCACATTGTACACGGTAAGCGTTGCACTTGCCGCTAGGTTGCTCTTGGTTTATGAAGGTATATTTGGTGCAAAAGTGGCGAGCACATTTAATTGCAGATTTTGCATGCGCACACTAAAGTCATAAATGTGTAACAGTAAAGTTGAAGTTGTACATATTTTTTTTTATATCTTGTTAACACAAAATAGGGGTTACGGGTTCACAAATCCTTGTTACAGGTACACAAATCCTATCCTGAGAGTCACAACTTTCAAGAGTCATGCACTCGACACTTTTGCTCCAATCGTTGCAGCGCAGTTGGTGCAAAACACATTTGCACATCCGTGTTTCATAATCTGGGAACAACACCTGGAATCTTCAATATTAAAAGACTATCTGTTTAAAAGAATGGGCCAAAATCACACCTGAATACTGTGACGGATTAGTTTCGCCATACAGGAATGCCTTGAAGCTGTCATTACAAATAAAGGCTTTTCCGCAAAGTATTTAAGACATTTCAGTAGGTGTGTTCAATACTTTTTTCCTGTGTCATTCCGCTTTATTACACATAACTCTACTTATGGACTTTAATGTTTGGATTTTTTTATATGGGTGGATTATCTGAGTTAATACTAATGTCTGGTGAAAATTCCATGCCTCATTGGAAGTATACTTACTGAAAAAAATGTTAACGTGTTAAGTTTTCCCCGCTGTATGTTCTGGTTAACTAATCAATTTTCCAAAGTACAGCCAGCTAATGTTGTGGGATAAGGGGAGGAAAGTTGGTCATAATTCAAGGACAGCTGAACGCCTTTATCCCGTTAACACACACCATGGCATACTGATGAATGTTGATGTGCCGTTATCTGAAAAGCAAACATTTGCTCTAACCAAACAAATATTTCCATGGAACCTTAACTGTGAGGTAAACAGCTAGCACATTGGTGAAGTTCAGTATGCATTCATCCTCAGGAAAGGAAATGAGGCAACTACATTAGTAAGAGTGCAGTTTTTACTGGAGGTGACGGCACCATCTCAAACTTACCTTTCACAGAAATTTGTCTAAATATATCTTATCTAGCCACTTACTCCTAGAAATACCAAGTTGCAGAGAAATGTTACAGGGAGGGAGCTTTTCTAAACAAACAATAATGCATTCTAGATAGATAGATACTTTATTGATCCCCAGGGGAAATTCAAGGTCTCAGTAGCATATGATCAGTGTCCATTTGTCTAAAGGCAGTTTCATTTCTTAGAAGTATGCCACATCCAAAGACTTTTTTTACTCATTCATTCCAGCAAACAATCAGCTAGCCCAACCGACACACTTTCAGAACTAATCAGCTCTTGCTATGTTTGCAGGCAACACATTGAGCCAGTGTGAATTTCCCCGCCTTTTTGAGTGAGGCAGGCTAAGACCATATAACATCTGTCTGACTGCTGTGATGCTATATTTCACCCTGTCAGTGTCAGTTATCACTGGCTATGTTTAATCCCAGACATCTATTACACCAAAACTGATGATACATAAGGTAACTTTTTGAGCAATGTTGCTGCGTAATGTTTCTGGGTGTTGTTGGGTACATTCCTATTGACATTGGTCCTTTGTTTTTCGCTACTTCATCGGTAATCATCAGTAGGCAAATTTCCATGGTCATCCAATCAGAACACACGGAACAGGTTATGTGGTTGCCAAGCCAACATCACAGTAAGACTCTCCACATGTGTTCTCTGCACTTGCTAATTGCTCTCTGGAGAACCTTAAAAAATATACACAGCTGAACAGGCAAGCCTGTGACTTACAGATGGCAGGCCCAGGCTGTCTGACGGATCAAAGCTACAGCGCCTGTGGGCTTTGTAGCGGTAAGCGGGCAACAGGGTGGAGCGAGGAATGCTGACCCTAAGAAGAGGATAATAGAGGATGTCATACACATAACCATCCATAATGACAAATAATACTGTCTTTATATGTCCATGATACATCAGGCTTTACTGAGTCTCTTATATTTCTGATCTATTTGTTTTTTTTTTTCTGAGCATCTGTTTGGAAGTACAGCCTGTTCCCAACTCATTTAATGCAACTAACCAATATATATATATATATATATATATATATATATATATATATATATATAAAATATATATATATATATATATATGAAAATTACACTCACTGTACTGTACACTATAGAAAAAATGAAGAATGATATTATGTCCAAAACATCTGTGATTATCTGATTGTTAATGCTAACTATTACTTTCAAAACAGACACAAAACAAACCAACCAAAACATGAGACTTAATTTGTCTCTTAGTATATTTTAATTAACAGGTCCACCACATAGAACAAGCACACTAATAAGGTTATGGACTCTGTATCAGAAACAGAGGCCCTGAAATAACTAAATCACATGTTACACTGAGAGTCCCTGTAGAAGACCGTAGAGCCTGGTCAGGCTTTACCTGATGAAGGCTGGCTCTGATACAGTGTGAGGGTGGTTGGATTTGGGCATCTTGCACACCGGACAGCCAACCTGAGGATCTAGGGGGGTGGCAAACAGACGGTTGTTGATCCGGTAGCAGAAGGTGCCTGCAGGGGAAAAGCACAAGCCTGAGCACTCCTGTCCTGTAGCTAATCTGCTAACGCAACAAGCTAACAACACGGAGTCCTTGGGTTTCAAACCAAGACCAATCAGTCTAGATAGATAAATAAATGGATGCCATCACAGGGCCATGAGGAAACAAACGGATGGTATTTTTTTTAATATTAATAGAAAATAATTGAAAAATAAATGTTGTGACAGGTTCAAAACAATATTTGTTTAACTTAATTTACATAACTGACAAGTTTACATCTGGGGCTTTTTGAGGGAGTCTAAGTAAAATTGGCCAAAGGAGTATGGCATGAATGATATGAATAATTTTCAAGTCAGTACCAAGTACATGTCTGATATACAATGACTACAAAGCTCTAAGTTTACATCAACATGCACACCAAGCAGCATAATGAATAAGAGCTGTAAGAGCTGCAGACACTAAAAATGTATCGAGAACTGATGTAGCGGAAATAACCGTACACGTACACACATACGTACAAAGACAACTTACACTGATGACTATCTGCCTTGCTTTGGAGTTCGCCTTCATCTACTTTGAGAGGTGAGATTGCAGTCTCTGCATTTGACAGGCTGTGAAGAGATACAGAAATGACAGTTACAAGATATGAGTAAATAAAGGCAACAAATTGCCAGCTTTGGTGTCTACTAGAAATCTACGTCCTTTATGCCATAAGAACAACACTTCAGTGAATACATTTAACACAATGAAGTTTGTTTTGTTTGAGAGTTCTTCTGCTTTGAATTGATGATAGAATTGAAATTGTTTGGTTATGGATAACCAAATGAAATCAGGAAAATGCAGTGGACATTGGAAGAAAAAGAGAACTATACAGAGAACTCTTGAGTCTAACAAACATTTAACCTCCTTCAACTGCTACAACTGAAGCTTAGGGAACAAAATTAATTTTCCCACCCAATCCAAGAAAACAAAGCAGAACAATCATGTGCAACTGTAAATATTAGTCTTCATTACAAACATTTCTTAATCTGGTGGTATGAAGAAACACTAAAATGAAATAAGGTTTATAATTCATAATTAATATAATTTAATAAGGTCGTATTCATTTTGTTCAGTAACTTTTCAGTACTGCACTATATGCAGATGAACAGAGGGCAGACAATATCTTTGTTTAACACACACAAAAGAAAGGACTTCCTGACCCTGAAGATTGACTGTGGACACACTCGTCTTTGTTAACTTGACGGAAGTTGCGTAGTTCACTGAAGAACTGCTCAGATCGTTCAGTCAGGGAGCTGTCCTGAGCATCCAAAAGTCCTAGAAGAAAGAGAAAATGGAAGAGAAACATAAAAAAAATAAAGTCGCACTGATGATGACGCACTTTTTTGACGTTTTTGTCTGTGAGCATTTCAGCTAAACGAGGCGAAACAGAAGCTAACACTGGTTTCACACAAAAGCCCGCTCAAGATACCTCGGGAAAAAAAGTACTTGAATGTATGACACCATTTTTGCTTTCTTTATTAGAGTATAACATCTTATTCTTCCTACCCGCAATCCAGTCATAACCCAGTAATGGCTGCACTCGATGTCTGTCGGGTGTGAGTGACCGGTCCTCTCCCAGGGGCTGAAAGGTTACTCGGCCGGCCTCCCTCTGTTGAGAAACAGAAACAGCAAATCTGCTTTATGCAGGGATGTTCGTACATGTTCAAGGCACAACGCCATTACAAAAAAGAAATCAAAATTATTTTTTTCTTCATTCAAATACATTTTCTGGAACCATCTGACCAGAGAGAACATAAGAAATCAATCAAACCTTGACATCTTTTTGTATCAGAAACAGATCAAAACTCTCAAAGTCAAGTCATAGTCAAGTTTATTTATATAGCACAATTGTTTGACCAAAGTGCTCAAAAAAAAAAGATAATAGAAGACAAAATGAATAAAGACAACAGGAAAATAAAACTAAAATAATATGTACATATATATAGCCTATATAATTACATTCCACAATTCACTTAAAAGCCATTAATAGCATATGTTCTTTTAACTTGGCTTTAAAAGCACCAATAGTTGGTGTAGATCTAATGTGAAAAGGCAGGTTGTTCCACAACTTGGGCCTAGCTACTGAAAAAGCACGGTCACCTTTATTTTTTAGACGACTCTGAGGTACCGAGAGCAGTAGTTTATCTGAGGACCTTCTGGGAGGGCAGTGAAAGTGTACAAGCTCACTTAGGTATTGGGGAGCTTGTCCATTTAAAGCTATAAAGTCTAGCATTAAAGTTTACCAGCACTAGAATTTGAAGGACAAGTATGAAATATTTCCTCTCAAAACATTCCCTCTGGTTTTACATGTACTGAAAGCAATGCCATGCAACAATAGTAAAGTCATGTGGTGGACAGATAAACAAAGATTTTTTTAAGGCTAAAAGTAGCTCCTAACTGGTGAATTTAGGAGAAATTCCTAAAAATAATGGGCGTGTTACTCATAACTTTAGGACTCCTAATTGTTTTTTAATTAAGAGTATTTCACAAAGCATTTTAGACATAAAGTAGCACCTAAGTCTGGGACAGCTTAGAAGAAGTCAACAGGACTCCTAACTCACTAAGACCTATTCACAAAAAATCACTTTTTGTGGCATTTCAATGTTGTGCAATGTTTTGAAATGAACATGCGGTTACAGGAGCTCTCAATCGCTAGGGAATAATTGTGCCTAACCAGGGTATATGCAGGAATCATAGAGTTGAATTTACTACTTTTTACTACCGCGCGGACATCCTGCTAACTAAGGGATGCAATAATGCTACAAACGACCAAAACCCTTCATTGCATGTAAACCAAAATTAACATTTCATTGTTAATCATTGTTTCATCATTTCATTGTTTCTCCTCTTTGCAAATGTATGTGTCTTCACACAGATTAATTTAAAACATGTTGCAAAGATCAGCCTACTGCTTCAATCCGTAGTGTATTTCATTATGCTACTAGGCTATTTGCTTTGTCTTACTCTTTATTCATTTAGGCTGGGCTGCTGGTGGTGTTTTTGCATTGCATTTTGGAAATGGGGTAACTCCATAATGCCACTTTAATGTCACACACTTGGGTTTCTATATTTAGCTATTGCTGTTTTAGTTCTGAAACTTGTTTGAAGGTAGACCACAGCTGTATAGAAGCTGTATAAGACCTTTTATGTGAAAGTAAATTCAGTAACAATAGACCAGTATCTTAACACTTAATATATATACTGTATGTGTGTGTGTTAAATATATATATTTATACATTTTAAATATACATATTTATACATGTTCATGCACTGTAATAATATAGCATAACAATAATAAGTGTGATAATTATAATCATAATGATAATTTTGTGCACCCAGATAGATTTCTAGCCCCATCCATAGACTGGGGTGGGGGAGTGGGGAGTGTGGTGGTTTGGGTTCGTGTCGGTGGGCCCTATGACCCTAAAGTCTGCCATGACCGGGCCTCAGATAAAGGAAGTTTGAGAACGGCTGCTTTAGTTGATGTTATAAACTACTAGGCTACTAGTTTTTCATAGGCTACTATGAAAAGTTAGGTTTAACCAGCTGCTTTAGTCTACATGGACAACGTAACTTACTTTGCTAGCTGATAAGCAACCAAACTAGCTTGCAAATACTCACATAATGTTAACTATTAGCTGGCCTACCTGCTTGTGTAGTAAGATCGTTACAGTTGATTCAGAATGGTGCAGCATGCCTGGTCTTCAATCAGCCAAAAAGGAGACATGTAACTCCTCTCCTAGTTACTCTCCATTGGCTCCCTATAGTAGCCAGAAATCTCTCACTTTGGCTTAGGACACTGACTGGATCTGCTCCTTGTTTTTTTAATTCAATTATCAAGACGTACATCCTCAACCGCCCACTGTGGTCTTCTGAACAGGGTCTGTTGTGTCGACCAGTCATAAAAATGAGGTCAAATTCAAGACTTTTTTCCTCAGTGGTTCCATGTTGGTGGAATGAGTTGCCCAGTGCTCTCCGTTCCTGTGATATTTTTGGGTCTTTTAAGAGGGGACATATCTGTTCACGGGGGTAGCCATGGCCTACTGGTTAGCGCTTCGGACTTGTAACCGGAGGGTTGCCGGTTCGAACCCCGACCAGTAAGAAGCGGCTGAAGTGCCCTTGAGCAAGGCACCTAACCCCTCACTGCTCCCTGAGTGCCGCTGTTGTTGCAGGCAGCTCACTGCGCCGGGATTAGTGTGTGCTTCACCTCACTGTGTGTACACTGTGTGCTGAGTGTGTTTCACTAATTCAGGGATTGGGATAAATGCAGAGACCAAATTTCCCTCATGGGATCAAAAGAGTATAATACTTATACATGCACTTAGTTCATTAAGCACTTCTTATGTGTTATGGTTTGTATAGTATTGTTTTATTTTCATTAGGCTGTTGATTAATTTGACATTGTTGCTTATTATTGATATTCTTCATAATGTAGTCTTACCATGCTATTGTCATTATATTATTGATTGAATGAAAATTATTGTTTATAATTACTATTTTCCCTTTTTTTCATTAGGCTATTGATTGAATTGACATGGTTGTTTATTATTGTAGTAAGAAATGTTGGCCTTAAAGGTGTTCACCATATATGTGTGGGCTATATTCAACCATTTACTCTTTTGGTGTGCTCTGTGAACATGTTAAAGAGGGAGATGCTGCTGTAAGCAGAAAGTGAAGGGGAGATTTATAAGACAACATCTGTGGAATGCTATGTTCAAGGTGTTTGTGCAACCACGCTGCTTGTGTGTGCCTTAGAAAAGGACGAGTAGGCCCCTGCTCCGGTGGGCTGGCGCCCAAGACCTTATTTACTGTCTTGGGGTCAATCTTGACTGGATTCCATAGATGTCGGTCGTTATGGGATACAACCTTATAGATATAGTCAACTGCTTGAGTATTATATCAGTATTATATTGTTTTGTATTTGTATGTCGCTTTGGACAAAAGCGTAACCATAACCATAACTTAATTCTAAATCTCTCCACATCAGTCCCAACCTTTGCAAAAGAGCTTATGAACGGTCCTCACTAAAGGAACTAGACATGCAGAATGATGAGGGCGAATGAGAGGTCAACAGTGCTGGTGATGATTTGTGGCATTAGGCAACACATTCCATCATTCCTCCTTGCTTTTGTGGATGGATAAAATCAAGGGAAATGATTCCTGCGCTGTAATTGGTCACATTTTTTTTTGCTGGCTCAAAGCTTATCGGCAACCCAACTGTGCAAGCGTACCAGCATACTTTCGATATCAAAATGCGCAGCTAGCGCAAAATGAGTACCGGTTGGCAGGTCTGAGTATAAGCTAAACAACAATCATTCTGCTCTAGATCAAATGTAATGCCTGCCCTCATATAAATCCAGACATTTTACGGCCTTAAATATCAAAAATGAAATATTAGACATTGTAAGGATCCACAGGGACCCTGTCAAACCTTGAAACCTTTAGGGTTCTCTGAAATTTGACCTGAAACTATTAGTATACTACTAGTACTATATCTTTTTTTAATTATTTTTTTTATTTGAGGTCTGTTGTTTCTTGTTTGTTAATTTCTATCTGAGAAAGCCTATCACAACTTGTGAAATAAATATGTATATAGCCCGTGTCAGTTACAAGTATGTTTTCTGAAAGCCTAAGACCAATTGTAATTTTCAAGGGCTTCTGTGAACATGAAGGACCACCTGATTTTGTTATACTGATACCAACACACTTTGCCATGTTCTTGTAGGTCTTTGTTGTTTGTTTTGTTTACAATCTTTGTTTGTCATGAAGGTGGTCTGAATTTCAACAAGCAAACAGACCAAACCAATGTCCTAGTATGGAAACCTTTCAAAGTTCAACCAAGCCAGAAACCAAGCCAGAAAGTTCACTGGAGAAAAACAACGGCAACTTTCGGACCATAACCAAGGAGGTCCATATAATGGCCCCACCCCCATCATTCCAGCTTTTGCCATCTGGCCGGAGAGTCAAGGTCCCACTAGCCAGGAAAAATGGGCACAGAAAAAAGTTGTGTCCTCTGCTGTGACAATTCTCTTAGGGACATAACTAAAGATCCAGCTACAGTGCAGCCCCATACTCACAAACACACACAGACAAACACACACACACACAAACACGTACACATTTTCATGTGTATGCAGACACACTTGCGCACCCTCAGACTCGAAGGCTACATTGTTCTTACTTTGCGTTGTGGTGTTTATCATAGTCTATGCAATCTATGAGGGGGAAAAAAAAAAAAAAAAAAAAAAAAAAAATCACCCAACCCAAAACTAATTGCAACAAAAAGGATTTTTGTTGTATTCAGTTCATGAAACCTTACCGTATCACATACCAAAAGTCCATGAAAATCCAAGTGGTGGAACATTGTCAAAATGGGAATTATTTGAGCATAGGTCAATGGCCAAAAACTGTACCTTGGGCAGTTTTACTAAACTTTCATAGTACAGGGGATATGTGAAAATTAGGTCCAATTATTTCATAAAGGTCCTGAACATTTTCAGATATAAAACCATTATCAAATATTATATAGATATTCTTTAGAATGCTTATTCTAAATCTACTACATTCTAATTACAGTTTTGTCAGTATGGATGATGCATAAAGACAACCATAATTTTACCATATTTCCACCAACTGGATTTTCATGGACTTTTACTATGGTGTTTAGATCACCAATTGAAATATTAAAATGTGAAAATAAATTCTGTTGCAATTAGTTTTGGGTCAGACCTTACTTTGCCTGGACTAATAAGTATTGTCTGTAAGTGTGGTGCTGACGTGTACTGTGGTGTATAGTTTTACTAAGCCTTTTTACTGTTTGTGTGGTACAGTACCGACCTGAGCAAAATAAATTTCCCTTTGTGGACAGCAAAAATGACCTAACTCAATCTAGTGGAAACTGAAAAGATTCTTTAGGTGCCCCACATTCATCTTTTCTAAATATACCAATACTTCATTCAGAGCCTCAAGCATCAGTGATCCTGCACACACTTCCCATAGTCTCTTTTATCTCATAGTGTAGTCTGGAAAAGCACAAAAGCATCCGCACAAGAACAAGCTACACAACACTTGTTTTACCCTTAACGTTACGGCATTTGTTTCGTCTACGATTCTGTTCGTTAGCCTACAGACGCGCGCCCCCTAGCCTTAGTTTCCCATAATCACAGTAAATCCATCAGTAGGTCTAAATCCAGACACTCACCCTTAAACTGTCCTGCCTAAGGATGGATTTCAGAGTTATGTTCTCCCTTGACCCGGTCTGACGAATATTCCCATAGTCCCTCAAAAGTCTGGAATACACCGGCTCTTCCTCCGCTTGGTCAGGCTGTTGTTGTTGACTGTCATTTAGGAAAGTTGACGTTTTGCAGGCTTCTCCTAAAAACAAACCGTCATGTCATAAATCGTGTCCAACAAGTCAAACTTATACAGCATGTTACAAAATTAAGCTAAAGACAGCTTGACAATTAACGTTACCGGATGACACCGAGTCTATAATGGATGTCCTTGAAGGTGATGGTTCTTGTGTCTGTAGCTTACTAAGCGCAACCCGGGCGTGAACTGGATGACTTGGAATGACCACGTCAGTGATAACATCTTCATTGTTCTTCTCTGCTGGAGGATTTCGCTGCTGCATCCTTTCATCAGTCCCATGAACCGTTGTGGTGTTTGGGGTCTTACGGGGACAGAGGCTCTTAAGTTTTTCTGTATGTTCTTGCAGTCGTTTCAGTAAGTTTTTGTTCTGCTCTCGTAACGCGTTTAGGCTTTCAAATGAAGACATGACCCTGCAAAGCTGTGCCAAGCTAAACCTATCCGAACTTTTGAAACCAAAGTCTACGAAATGTTGCACAAACTGCTAGCTGCTAGGCAACTTCACAGCCAAAAACGTTTGGATAGCTTAACTACCAACCTGATAACGTTCACGTTAACCTACGTTTGCTATGGAAAAGTAGCATCTACCGTCTCTGGCTGAACATTTGAAACGAACGATAACGTTTGCTTCCTATCCGCAAAAGTTACCTGCGTAGGTTTCTATAGCAACTGATACATAGGCCTAGCCCTGATAACTTAAGCATTAATTACCTTCTACAAATGACTGATTTGTTAAGTACAACCGACGGTGACATTAAAACCACTGATGTTTATTTCGAGTTATAAAATTAAGCGAACTTTAATAGTAGGCTAACTGTGGTTTGCCTCCACCACTGTTCAATTCTGACTTGTTTCGATTGGCTAGAACCTATTACCCACAATGCATTTCAAAAAGCATGGTAACAGCATTTAAAGGGACCCACCCTAATTATACAGTCAATGGGACCCACCCGTTTTTTGCATTGATGTAGTCCTCTGTGATGTGAGATTTCATCAAGATTTACCACAAAACATAACACATACTGTATTGCCAATGTTTTTGCCCACAATCATAAAATATTTAATTATGATGCAAACTTTACTGAAGCAATTTGACTTTGCCATTAGGCTACCAAACATAACTAGACTGCATTTCCGGCGGGAACTGCGAAAGTGTGCTTGCCCTGGTCCGGTCAGCAACGTGAGCAGACAGTGGCATACGCTATGCTGAACCTGGCTTGATCCAGGCATTGTAACGGTGCCTTTCAGTGTTGGAGCAGTGGCAATATCCCAAAAGCTCTAGGAGAGGGCTATTCAACTATTGGCTTGCGGGTTGAATGTGATTCGTTGGATTTTACCTTTGGCCTGCCTTCGAATTTAGCTTCTATGACTGAGATCAAATCAATAAAATAAAATGACAGGAGTGATTGGCTGCAAAAATAAATAATGTCACGTGTCTTGCGCCTCTCAAACTGGGCTATCAGGTAACCTACAGAGGAATTGAAATTATGAAATATGACCAAGGCATTAAAAAGCTACTTGTTTGTCAGGATACTTTTTCACTGATTTATTTTAAAAAAATATGAGCTATGAGTGTGAATGTTATATATTCCATCCCACAAATTATGTTTTACTGGTTTATTTGACAAATAATCTATATGGATTTGCTCTATAAAGACCGTATGTCTGTTTGGGATTGTTTTGTGAGCCTGGGGTTGTTTTGAGCCTATTGATGTAGCCTATCTCAGAATAAAGGAATACTTCATATTACTCTAAACCACTGTCTGTAAATCAACTGTATACTACTGTCTACATTGCACTATATTTCTTGACCTGTCTCTGTATGTTTCATCACCTTTCTATACTTTGCCTCACATTGCAACACAGCTCAGATCTTTGGTTGCTATGAAGGCCAGTCGTTCTAAATGGATGGTTGCTATGGCCAAAGGCCAGTTTTATCAAAGATCCTTGATTACTAGCAAGATGGAGCAACGTAATTCGTTACTATGGGAGCAAAACGGGACAGTTCCGGTCTGCATAAGTGGGAGTGTCACCCTAAGTCACTAAATAAACTTTCTCTCTTAATAAGCAATAACAACAGATAAACATAATTGTGTTCACAGTATTATTGTCCATAATCATGTATGATACCAATGAATCATTCTTAAGGAAATGATATGAATAATTTAATTAGTCATGTGAACCGAGCTAGCTAGCTAGCTAACGCTAGCTTAAAATGCTATACAAGTGGATGGTAGTAGCTATGGCAATACAGCTATGCGCTAACAAGTGACTAGTAGTTGAAGGACTTTCGCTTTAAACTTAATATACTGTTGCAAATTCGCTTGAGTATAGACTATCCACTTTCACTAATGTCAGTAGTGTTATTCAGCTAGTTGTAATTTCAAAGAAATTACACTTCTCCGTTTAAAATGTTACCTTAGCTAAGAGGCTAGCTAGCATGCTAACAACCGGACAGTAACTGGCAGCAGCATGGTCTAATATTAAGTTATTTTATTACAAATCCGAACACTAAAAAATTACACTATTAGGCTTGAAATGATCCCAAACACTTACAGATTATGACACAATTTTCCAAAAAACCCTCAACAAATCCAGAAAGACAAAATGACCAATTTATTGGTAAAATTCCACAAGTCTCCATTGACATTAGTGCAGCAAGGGCTTACTCTGGTCTGCATAAAGGGGGATTTCCCCCCCTCCCCCTTGCAATAATCGAACGCGGAAATTGTCGAACGTTTGCGCCTCTCGCTCCGCTTGAACCCTCTGGTTCTATCTCTGCCGTTGTCAAGCGGGCATATCGTAGAATTCTGATTAACCTTATCTTATTTAAAACATCTCTATTTTACTTATCCCACTTCCATACAGTAGGTCCCATTAAGAAGTGGCCACTTCATTCGCGCTTACCGTGATTCACACAGCAGCATTAATAAATTAATCTGTCACCATATGCCTATGCTTACGTTTGCAAAGAAAACATTTTAATTTGATCCACATGAAACGTTACATTTCATGTACATGTTGACAATGAGTAGGCTAGTTTTGGTTGTTGGTGGTGTTATTGCATCCCTTAGTTATGCCTACAATGCAAGTTCTCGCTGATTGGAAGCTCCTGTA
The DNA here is from genome assembly GCF_017589495.1 of Alosa alosa. Lineage (NCBI taxonomy): Eukaryota > Metazoa > Chordata > Actinopteri > Clupeiformes > Clupeidae > Alosa > Alosa alosa. The sequence goes on along the minus strand of NC_063198.1, from coordinate 18,041,275 downwards.
GACAACAGTAGACGATTTCAAAACATGGCGTTAGGAGTCCTTTGCCACTTCTTTTTAAGCCGTCACAGGCGTAGGTGCTACTTTTAGGGCTAAAGTGCTTCAGTGAATTACTGTTAGTAAAAATAGCAGTCCTAAAGTTACACGTGGACGGATACGAAAGTGCAAAGCATCTCATATCAAATGACCATGGCATTACGCTAAACAACATAAATCCCAATTAGCAACATAGCACTACATCTCCTCCTCCCTATAGCTAGCCACACAAGAAATTAATGATACTAAATCTCTGCTTAGCATGCTTCTCCGCTTAGCATTCTAATAACAGAAGGGGCACATTTATGTTGACCACTACAACATGACTCATTATGTCTGTAACGTTAACTGTATAAAACACTTACTTTCATAAAGGACGACACCATCCAGCACATGGAAACCGATATTTTAGGTTCTTGGCCACAAACTCAAAACGTGTCTCTCTGATGCCCTGTTCTAGAATCTTTGCTCTGAAGGCTGTGTTGCTAAGGCAACATCAAATAAACGAAATGATAGTCTTTCAGTATTAAATGTGTATGCGTGTGATTCGAATGGATGTGTGTGGTTTGCAATTAGAATAAACAAGAAATAACATTTCCAATAATTTCCCATGATAAATTACATAATATTTGCACCTTCCTTACTTGGGAATCTCACACCGTATTTCAAGTAGGCTACACTAGTGAAATGTAATACAACGTTGCCACCTAGCGTTCAGATAGTTCTAGGCTATTTAACATTAACGTGACATTGATTGTTTATTCTTTTCATTCAACTCCATGCTTTTAGGAAAACAATCTTTTTATCATAGTACCCTCTTCAATGAGCGATTACCAGCTCGTTTTTGTAACAGAGATAGCTGTTTATTATCCCTAGGTTTACAGAAACACCTATTCATAATATAGCTGCAAGCAGCAATGAGGGGGCCAAGCAGTCAGTTCAGCAGTCCAAATTTGCCATGTAACTCAATGCGGTTGCATCAGGTATATAGCATTAAGCAGTCACTGCAAGTTCCATGACAAACAACCCAAGATTGGCTGAGTTACAAGGTCAAGTTTCACATCAAAACATAACTGATTTTGTGGGGCTGAACCAGGGCTGAGTGTCGCCGCCCCCTCCCCCAGCCAGCCCACCGCCGCAACTGCCCCTGCCCATCCCACCCCGTCCCACCCTTGCACGCACACATTAGAATGAACTAGATGGAACTTGCTGTCATCAGTTTCACATCAAAAATAAAAGATTGACTGAGATATGATCACACTTGCTGTGATTTAAACACAGAGGTCAAAAATTGACGTCATAGGGTGTGTTGAACTCGGCTTGGCCCAAGGATTCCAATGATACCTCATTTTGCCATTCGGGTCAACAGGTCAAAAGTTACGTCCGTGAACACAAGTCCAACTTTGGCCTGTTGGTGGCGCTAGAGCGCTTGAGGTGCCGGCATGAAACTTGATTGTATAACGGTTCTATGGGCTGCCATTGACTTCCATTGCAAAATAATGCGCATCAGCAACTACTGGCCAAAATGCATTTTGTCAATTACGGTGCCCCCTAGAGGTCAAATGTCACCAAATTTCTTGAGCGTCCTCCCGATGGGGTCTGAGGTACATGTACTAAATTTGGTTTTGATACATGAAAGCGTTGCTGAGATATGAAATTACTTCCTGTTTGGCGGCTTCGCCGCAAATTTCGATTGGCTGGTACAGGTCAATGCTTCTGTCAATTGTTCCAGAAAGCAATGCACTCATCAGGCATAGTCTGAAGATGGTCTCTACCAATGTTGGTGAAGAACAGATGAAATTTGTGACCTGCGAAAACTTGTACGTGTTTTTGATTAAATCCAATATGGCGGCCAAATCAATTACGATGACATCACAAGTTGGCTTGGGTCGGCCTAAGGACCTCCAACAGTATTAACAGACACCACTAGTGCATTTTAATTCTAAACACAACTGCAGCTACAGGCCAAAAGGCATGTTTCTTAATTACAGCGCCCCCTAGAGGTCAAAGGTCACCAGATTTCTTGAGCGTCCCCCTGATTGGGTCCTGAGTACATGTACTAAGTTTGGTTATGACAGATGAATGGGTTGCTGAGATATGAGCTCACTTCCTGTTTGGCGGCTTCGCCGCAAACTTCGATTGGCTGTTACACGCGAACGGTTTTAGTTCCGAAGACAAAAAACAATGCATTAATGAGGCATGGTCTGAAGATCATGTGTGTCAAGTTTGGTGACGATCGGACAAAATTTGTGACCTGTGAAAAATTAGTTTCACTTTCGATAAAATCCAATATGGCGGAAAATCCATCATGGCGGAAAATGACAACATAGGGTGCGTTGAACTCGGCTTGGTCCAAGGATTACAACGATACCACATTTTTGACAATCGGCCCATACCGGGTCAAAAGTTACGGGCGTGAACGCACATCCAACTTTGGCCTGTTGGTGGCGCTAGAGTGCTTGAGTTGCCATCATGAAACTTGGTGACATTAATCATGGTACTGTCCCTAATAAGTGTGCCAAATTTCACAACTTTTTACCAGACGGTTCTATGGGCTGCCATTGACTTCCATGGCGGAAGAAAGTATAATAATAAGAAATCATAGAATCACAATGGGTGCCCTTCGCTGCTTGGCTCTCAAATATAGCTGCAAGCAGCAATGAGGGGGCCAAGCAGGCAGTTCAGCAGTCCAGAAGTCCAGATTTGCCATGCAACTCAATGCCGTGGCATCAGGCATATAGCATTAAGCAGTCACAACAAGTTCCATGTCAAACAACCCAAGATTGGCTGAGTTACAAGGTCAAGTTTCACATCAAAACATAACTGATTTTGTGTGGCTGAACCAGGGCTGAGTGTTGCGCCCCCCTCACCCAGCCAACCCACGCCGCCAATCGCCCCTGCCCGTCCCACCCGCCCCCACCCTTGCACGCACGCATTAGAATTAACTGGATGGAACTTCGCTGTCAACAGTTTCACATCAAAAATAAAAGATCGATTGAGATATGATCATGCTTGCTGTGATTTCAATGCCCCAATAGAGGTCAAAGGTCACCAAATTATTTGTGCATCATCAGGATGAACCAGGCGGTTCTATGGGCTGCCATTGACCTCCATTGCAGAATAATACAGCAACTACAGGCCAAAATAAATTTTTGCCAATTCCAGAGCCCCCTAGAGGTCAAAGGTCACCAAATTTCTTGAGCGTCCTCCTGGTGGGTCCTGAGGACCATGTACTAAGGTTGGTTTTGATACATGAAAGCGTTGCTGAGATGAGCTCACTTCCTGTTTGGTGCTTCGCCGCAAATTTCGATTGGCTGTTACAGGCGAACGCTTCTGTCAATCGTTCCAGAAAATTAAACACTGATAAGGCAAGGTCTGAGGATGGTCTGAGCCAATTTTGGTGAAAATCAGATAAAATTTGTGACCAGTGAAAACTTTTACGTTTTTTTGATTAAATTCAATATGGCGGCTGAATCCATTATGTTGACATCACAAGTTGGCCTTGGTCAGCCTAAGGACATCCAAAAGTACTACCAGACACCACTAGTATGTTTTAATTCCAAACACATCAACAGCTACAGGCCAAAATGCATTTTTGCTAATTACAGCGCCCCTAGAGGTCAAAGGTCACCAGATTTTTGAGTGTCCTCTACAGATGGGGATATAAGTCCATGTACTAAGTTTGGTTATGACAGATGAAAGGGTTGCTGAGATATGAGCTCACTTCCTGTTTTTGGCTTCACGCATATTTCGATTGGTTGTTACGGCAGAACGGTTTTAGTTCTGAAGACAAAAATCGATAACTTTGTGCGGATTAGTCTGAAGATCATATGTATTAAGTTTAGGTTAAAATCGACAAACTATGTGAGGCGTGAAACTTTTAGTTTCACTTTCGATAAAATCCAATATGGCGGAAAATCCATCATGGCGGAAATTGACGTCATAGGAAACGTTGAACTCGGCTTGGTCCAAGGATTACAACGATACCACATTTTGACAATCGCCATACGGGTCAAAAGTTACGTAGGTGAACGCACATCCAACTTTGGCCTGTTGGTGGCGCTAGAGTGCTTGAGTTGCCATCATGAAACTTGGTGACATTAATCATGGTACTGTCCCTAATAAGTGTGCCAAATTTCACAACTTTTTACCAGACGGTTCTATGGGCTGCCATTGACTTCCATGGCGGAAGAAAGTATAATAATAAGAAATCATAGAATCACAATGGGTGCCTTCGCAGCTTCGCTGCTTGGCCCCCATATACAAGGATACAAGGATACAAGGATACAAGGAAGTTTATTGTCACATGCATATAGTTACTGGAAGTAAGAAATGCAGTGAAATTATGTCTGGTGTCAGCCTATTTGTGCATTAATGGGGGAGGGGGGTAAAAAAGTGCAGTAGAAGAGGGTTTAGTAGATTAAGTGGCAAGGGCTGCATAAAAAAAAAGGTGGGGGGAGGATTGGGATGGGTGGGGGGCACCAACAAGGAGCACCCAAGAGCAACAGGGCAAGGGAAAACTCCCTTACCAAGGAAAACCCTTGGGCAGATCCACGGCTCAAGGGGCTAACCCGACTGCCAGGGGTCTTGGTGTGTGTGTTGGGGATGACAGGGGAGATGGGATAGTGTGCTGTGTATGTGGGGAGAGGGCAGTGTGCAATATGTGTGTTGGAGAAGCTTCTCATGAGACAATGTGCTGTGTATTGGGGGGCAGTGTGCCAGGCATGTTGGGGATGTGTGTTGGAGAAGCTTCCTGATGAAATAATGTGCTGTGTATGTAGGGGGCAGGGACTTACTATTGCAAGCAGAGTACTGTATGTACTGTATGTGAGTGATGACAGTGAAGATGTGTGTGTATGGAGGGGAGTGGAGCAGTGACTGTGTGTGTGTGTGTGTGTAGTGTGTAGGTGGGTAGGTGGGGGCAGTGTGCTGTGGGGTATGTAGAGGATGTGTGTTGGAGAAGATCCTGAAGACAATGTGCTGTGTATGTGGGGGGGCAGTGTGCAGCAAGTATGTAGAGGAGGCTTACTGTAGCAAGCAGTGTGCTGTATGTATGTGAAGTGATGACAGTGATGATGTAAGGTGTGTGTTGGGGTCAGGGACTTACTATTGCAAGCAGAGTACTGTATGTAATGTATGTGGAGTGATGACAGTGAAGATGTGTGTGTGGGCGGGAGTGGAGCAGTGACTGTGTGTGTGTGTGTGTAGTGTGTGTGTGTGGGTAGGTGGGGGCAGTGTGCTGTGGGCATGTAGAGGATGTGTGTTGGAGAAGATCCTGAAGACAATGTGCTGTGTATGTGGGGAGACAATGTGTTGTGTATGTGGGGGGGCAGCAAGTATGTAGAGGAGTGCTGTATGTATGTGAAGTGATGACAGTGATGATGTAAGTGTGTGTGTTGGGGATGGGGGTGGGGTGGGGGTGGGGGCAGAAAGGCTAGGCAATCAAGGACATGGGTAGATGGAGGAGAAATCAAAAATAAGAAATAAAAAGTGTGCAAAAGTTGGAGAAAGTCAGATGTGTGTGTGTGTGTGTGTGTGTGTGTGTGTGTGTGTGTGTGTGTGTGTGTGTGTGTGTGTGTTTTGACGCGGTGATGAAATAAGAAAATAAATAAAAGGTCTGTAGCATAGGAGAGGGATGTAAAAGTGCTAAAAAGGTGTGTGTGGGTGTGTGTGGGGTGTGTGTGTGTGTGTGTGGGGGTCATGAGTGCTGAGGAGGAATGAGTGCAAAGTCAGTATAGTGTGAGTTCAGAGTTGGGAAATGTTTGAGAGTGCTGAGGAGTGAATGTGTGCAAAGTCAGTATAGTGTGAGTTCAGAGTTGGATGGCCTGGGGATAAAACTTCTCCTGAGTCTCTCAGTTCTGGCTTTGTGACTACATAGGCAGGCTTCTTCTTGATTTCAGCAGTGTAGGAATAATCCATTGTTAGGATGAGAAGAGTCCTTCAGAATCTTTTGGGCTCTTAGGAGTACTCTTCTGGAATAGATATCTTGTAGAGCAGGGAGTTGAGTTCTTATAGTACGCTCAGCTGAGCGACTACTCTCTGCAGAGTACTACAATCTCTAACTGTGGAGTTCCCATACCAGGTGATGATGCTACCAGTTAGAACACTCTCAACCACTGAAGTGTAGAAGGCCTTCATGATGGATGTAGAAAGAATTTCCTTAGCTGCGAAGTAGGTCCCCCAAATATAGCTGCAAGCAGCAATGAGGGGCCAAGCAGTGAGATCAGCAGGCCAGATTTGCCATGTAAGTCAATGCCGTTGCATCAGACATATAGCCTTAAGCAGTCACAGCAAGTTCCATGCCATACAACCCAAGATTGGCTGAGTTACAAGGTCAAGTTTCATATCAAAACATAACTGATTTTGTGGGGCTGAACCAGGGCTGAGTGTCGCCCCCCCCAGCCAGCCCACCGCCTAGTCCGCCCTGCCCATCCCATCCCGTTCCACCCCCACCCTTGCACGCACACATTAGAATGAACTAGATGGAACTTGCTGTCAAAAAATAAAGATTGACTGAGATATGATCACACTTGCTGTGATTTAAACACAGAGGTCAAAAATTGACGTCATAGGGTGTGTTGAACTTCGGCTTGGCCCAAGGATTCCAACGATACCTCATTTTGCCATTCGAGTCAACAGGTCAAAAGTTCGATCCGCGGAACACAAGTCCAACTTTGGCCTGTTGGTGGCGCTTAGAGCGCTTGAGGTGCCGGCATGAAACTTGGTGAAATGAATTATTGGACTGTCCCCAATTAGTGTGCCAAATTGTATAACTTTTACCAGACGGTTCTATGGGCTGCCATTGACTTCCATTGCAAAATAATGCGATCAGCAACTACTGGCCAAAATGCATTTTTGTCAATTACGGAGCCCCCTAGAGGTCAAATGTCACCAAATTTCTTGAGCGTCCTCCCGATGTGGCTTGAGGTACATGTACTAAGTTTGGTTTGATACATGAAAGCGTTGCTGAGATATGAAATCACTTCCTGTTTTAAGCCACAAAAAATTTTTATTGGCTGGTACAGACCAAAGCTTCTGTCAATTGTTCCAAAAAGCAATGCACTCATCAGGCATGGTCTGAAGATGGTCTCTGCCAATTTTGGTGAGGAACAGATGAAATTTGTGACCTGCCTAAACTTTTTTGTGTTTTTGATTTAATCCAATATGGCGGCCGAATCAATTACGATGACATCACAAGTTGGCTTAGGTCGGCCTAAGGACCTTCAACAGTAGTACCAGACACCACTAATGGGTTTTAATTCTAAGCACAACTGCTGCTACAGGCCAAAAGGCATGTTTCTTAATTACAGCGCCCCCTAGAGGTCAAAGGTCACCAGATTTCTTGAGCGTCCCCCTGATTGGGTCCTGAGTCCATGGACTAAGTTTGGTTATGATAGATGAATGGGTTGCTGAGATATGAGCTCACTTCCTGTTTGGCGGCTTCGCCGCAAATTTCGATTGGCTGTTACGCACGAACGGTTTTAGTTCCGAAGACGAAAAGGAATAACTTTTGTGCGGCTTGGTCTGAAGAGCATGTGTGTCAAGTTTGGTGACGATCGGACAAAATTTGTGACCTGTGAAGTTTTAGTTTCACTTTCACTAAAATCCAATATGGTGGAAAATCCATCATGGCGGAAAATGACGTCATAGGGTGCGTTGAACTCGGCTTGGTCCAAGGATTCCAACGATACCTCATTTTTGACAATCGGGTCAACAGGTCAAAAGTTACATGCGTGAACGCACGTCAAATTTTGGCCTGTTGGTGGCGCTAGAGCCCTTTAGGTGCCGACATGAAACTTGGTGAAATTAATCATTGTACTATCCCCAATCAGTGTGCCAAATTTCACAACTTTTTACCAGACGGTTCTATGGGCTGCCATAGACTTCAATGGCAGAGGAAAGATGTTAAATAATAATAATAAGAAATCATAGAAACACAATGGGTGCCTTCGCAGCTTCGCTGCTTGGCTCCCAATTAATACGTAGCCTATGGAGTGCTGCCGACCACTGTTCATTACGGCCCAGAATGCCTTGCATGTCTTTACAACAAAACAACACAGTAAAACCTAAATGCCCGTAAACATATGCATTTGCATACTTGTAACATTTTTAATAATACTCTCCATCATGATATGTAACAATAATGAAAAATTTAATTTGAATACCGCCAATGTGAAAACAACTCTATTATGTAAGTTTATATATAGCTACTGTTCTCCTTATATATCAGTTCGTAAGTCTATACTATCCCATGGCAGAGCAAGGATTTCATGATTGGGCAAGGTTGCCTGAGACATTGTGTCTGCTCTGAGACATTGTGCAGACATGGAAGGCGTTGTGATAGAAGGTGAATGGTGAAAAGGTGAATGGTGTGAGTTACCAAATACCTGTGGGTGGTTTGCCAAATGATGGAAACTTTTGGAATATTTCTTTTTTTTTTTTTTTGCCTATGCACCCTCACACTGGAGTCCCCAGTTCATATACAAAATTTGGCATCGATATGTGACAGTGTTCCTGAGATATGGACGACTTCCTGTTTCGAGCTTCAGCCACCGATTTCGTTTATTGTGACGGGCAAACGCTGAAAAATCAAAAATCCTTCCACTAACATTTGTGAGGCTTGGTCCAAGGATAATGTACGCCAAGTTTCGCATGCGCTCGACCAAATTTGTGACCTGTGAAAATTTAGTTTCGCTTTCTTGTTCAATCCAATATGGCGGATTTTAACGGCACGCCCACCTGATCGCCATTCAAGGACCAACTTACACCGTACTGACCGGATGTTTTAAAGTTGGAACGGTGTCTCTGTCTCAAAGGGCCTAGGGGCTAGGGCTGACAAAAAATTAGGGAGACGGGAAAAATAATAATAAAACTTAAGAAGAACAATAAGTGTGCTGCTTTGCAAGCACACTTAATTATTAAATCCAAATCTATTGCAAACTCAGCTTGTTACAGAGCCCCCAAATGACCATGGTGGGAATTATCTTTTTAGAGGTGGGATGGAATTTACTCTCAGAGCCCCTTTTGCGTTCCCTCACAATAGGCCTAGCCTACTTTTGCTTTCCTCACAATAGTTTTGTGTTCCCTCGCAATAGCCTACTTTTGACCAGCCTGGCCTAACTTTTGGCTTTTCGAGGGAACTCAAAAGGGCCTCTGAAAATAAATACCCACCTCTAAAAAATTACAGCATAATAATAATAATAATAATAATAACAAATTGTGCTTAGAATTTGGCCTACTGTTATTGGCATTAAAATACCCACTATTGCTTTGTTTTGTGTCCCTCTGTGAATGAATAATGCATGCACGGCAGGACATGAGGGGTCATTCTTTAACGAGATGCAAGTGTCCTGCCATTGCGTGGGCATGTTATTATTCTACATGCCAAGCACAAAGTGTTTACTTTCGGTAGTGTCTATTCTACGCCTGTTTAACGTGATTAAGATCACCACAGAAAGTATTGGGATTTATGTTGTTTAGCGTAATGCCATGGTCATTTGATATGAGATGCTTGCACTCGTAACTTCGTCACGTGTAACTTTAGGACTGCTATTTTTTTTTTACTAACAGTAATTCACGAAGCACTTTAGCCCTAAAAGTAGCACCTACGTCTTTAACGGCTTAAAAGAAGTGGCAAGGACTCCTAACGCGATGTTTTGAAATGCGTCTACTATTGTCTTGTGGTGAACCCCATTATTGTGAAACTGAGCCTGTCATGGTGCCGTACCTTCCTCATGGTCCACTCAATTTCCCTCCCACTGTTGTGCTTGAGGCCGTAATTGCCTGCCACCTGAATGCATCATTATTCATTAATGTAGGGATCAGTCATGAAGACCACCGCTAATGTTGGTGACAACAACATGAAGTTAGTTTCCCGCTTAATATGATGATAAGCCTAGATTGGTCTGCATATTGCTATTGCCTTGTCAGGACTGAAGTATTGTTTTCTTTATTTTGAAGGTGTAGCAGCCTATTAGGACAGATAGAGTTGTCACACCTGTTAGATAAGTTAAGTTCATAATGCACTGTGTATGTGGAAGGCTGTTTAAAAAGGATGTAACTTAAAACTAATGCTCAATTTAATTAATGAAAAAGTAATATAATGAGTAGACTAACAGTGTGAAAAGTCAGACTGTCAGATGAATGTTGATTCAAAAGTTAAAATAGTTATTTAATAATATTTAATATTATGTGTCCCACAAACCTGTTAAGTATTCAAGTCCCAAGTGGTATTTGAAATTGTGGGTTTATTTGAATGGCTTTCATAGAAATTATTCCCTACGAATAAGACTTGATTGCGTATCTTCTAGCATTATATCCCACTACAGTATCCCACCCATAGTGTTCAAATACTGTAATTACACTTATACATAGCCTTATTCTATTGCTCTTCATACTATCCATCCTGCACATACACTTATTCTTAATACTCTTATAATGTTACTGTATCTGCACTACAATGGTACTGTTACCACACTGCACATAGCTGTCTGTTTTTCTCATAATATATTCTGTACACTGCATATATCTATATTATTCTTACTACTATTGTATTGTTACTGCTACTACTGGTACATTGCACAAATCTGTACATGTTGTTCATACATTGTTGGTGTGACGGGTTGGATTAACAATGCACCATTAAATTTAATTGCAATAGACAGTATGTGTTTTTTTTATTGCCAATGGTACTACTCACACCTGGTGGCCTACATCACTTTCACCACAGGGGGGAGACAGTTCTTAGTTGCTGCCTTCATCTGAATAAGTGCAATCTTTGTGATAATCCTGTTATAATTTTCATGGTGGGATATTAATATGTCCTAATTCACTGTGTGCTGATTCATTCTTGAATGTAATGTTATCGATCTGGGATTATCCATCAGAAATGTTAAAGTATTATTGGCAACGCTGACTGATTATGAAAATTCATTTTCATTTAGTCTTGTTGCCCTTTATTTCTGTTTTTGGGATGGGATTTAAAATGAAAGAATTTCCTCTGGTTTTTGAGTAAGGCACACAATTTAGCATTTTACCAAGAAACTCAAGGGTAAGCAAAGCTCACATTATATATTTCATGCCACTTTCTCCCAATTCTCTTTTTGACAGCATGACACATAACATGGTTCAGTGTCACACAGGATCATTTTTCTTACATTTACAGCGAAAGAAAAGTTACCTAAAGTGGTGAAATGGAGGCCAAAATCAATACACAGACATTGCCTGCATATAAAATAAAGTATACTTTACTATACTGTACTATGAAACTGTCTGTCAATCAGTTTTCAATCCATGGTACAGTTTATGAACATATCAACCCTAAAGTGATGTCTGTTTTACAGTTAATAAATATGGTGTGGTGTGGTGGAGAATCTGTGCATTCTATTCTTATAGTTATTCTCTTCTTTCATTCAGTTAATGGCTCTTCTTTCTTTCTTTCATTCATTCTTTCTTTCTTTCATTCATTCTTTCTTTCTTTCTACAAAAAACACCACACACACATGTATCCAGTGTCTACGTATTACATAACACCCAGCATGGCAGACATTACTTAATTTAAGTCATGGCATGTCAAGGTACTTGGCATACGAATGGCTTCTTAAGCGCTCAGGGTCGAGCATTGTCATGGTCGTAGCGGCTGATGGACAGGTGGACTTAGGAGATAAGATCAGAGTGAGAGGGGACACCTGTCGGTGGGGGAAGCGGTCCTGTCTGGTGCAGACACTGTTGATGGTGATAAAGGCTCAACGAGGGTCGATTGCCCCTGCAATTGTGCTGATAGTGTAAGGATGCCATTAAGATAAGAGAGGATTTGGACTGGTGGATAAAGATGACTGTTCTGAGAATGAGAGATGGAAAGAGAGAGAGAGAGAGCAACAGAAATTCCAGCAAATCTAGAGTATCAAGGAACTTTTTGGGTCCAGCTTTAGATGATCATTCAGTAGACCACCTTGATGCATGTTGTAACTCCTCTAGCCCACTGTAAGAATGATACTGCAGCTGGAACGGACCAGTGAAGAGTCAGAACAGCTAGTATCTCCGACTTCAGACCTTGAAGAGCTGTGAAGAAATGGATGCTGAGAGACAGAGCCCATAGTTCAAGGGACAAAACCAAGATTTGGACAACACTAACCAGTTGTCATAACACCTACTGTAGTTTTCAAGTGCTGTTTCATACAGCAATCACAGAATCTTCCACAAATCGTATAGGCCTTGACATTTCCTGGCAATGTACCAAACAGAAACAGACACTGGAACTGCAGATATTTTACACTGATAACTCTAGTGTTCACCGTCAATTATACTGTAAGGGCCTGTGTAATAGCCCTGGGTGCAGTGAATTCTTGCTTTGACAGGAAGAAGCTAACCTTCAACCATGGAAGATCAGTTTGTCTTCCACATTGCCTTGGTAACAAAGATGGTAATCACAGGGTAGTGCATGCTGCAAGAGAGAACAAGATAATTATTTTTGTGTGCATTATCCATGTCTATTTGGGGGTAGTTGAAATAAACTCTACTGTGCGCTGAAACCTTTTGAGGCTATGTTGATGACCCCACATTCTCAAATTATGGTATTGCTATGGTCAAACGGAGAACAGGCACAGATGAACTTTCACATATACAGTATATATTTGCATATGCGTTCTACATACACATACACACATACACACACACACAAATAAAAAAAACACTGCTGTTGTGCCCCAATATGAGGCACATGTGTGTGCATATGTATAACCTCTGCACATCAGAAAAAAGACAAAATATACTGAATTACAGTGGATGGGAAAAGCTTTAAAGTATGGTATACAAATTAAATCGCAACATACCTAACTTTACTCATGATTCCTCACAAAAACAGACTAAATGAACAGTGTATCCTGGTGAAGCGTTTCAAGTGCCATATTTAGTTTGTCATCTGATAAGCTCACTTTGAGTGTCAGGATGATGCTGCTTCAAATATGCACAAGTCCACTGAATGGTGTATGTTTAGTGAGGACGAGGCAATCCTTAAGAGCCAAGAGGTTAATGTGCACAATTATGAGTGGATTCAGAAAAGGTCTACTAACACTGAACATTGGGTGGATGAGTCTGGAGGTTATGGTGAGAGCATGGGGAGAGAGAGAGAGAGAGAGAGAGAGAGAGAGAGAGGTCAAAGGTCAACTGGGAGAAGGATGGAGCAACAGTAGCTGGTGGCACAACAGATGGAGACTGAAGACTTGTCATTGCCTGAGACCCCCCACACACACACACATTATCTCCCCTCCAACGACCCCACCACCACCACAACCAACCTCACTCCACCCCTTCCCTCGCCCCCTCTTTCCCCGCCTCATACGAGGCTACTCGGGAGGCGGGCAGTAAATCTCTCCGAGGGAACACAGTCGTTTATCACGGGGTGGCAGGGTGTCTGGACCCGGGCAGGGAGTAGCGCCCTGGCCCATGAATCTGCCCCATGCCAGCACGGTGACAGGGCCGCCTGTGGAGCTCTTTTGCATCTCACACAAGACAGATGATAACGACGTGTTGTTCCACAGATTGAGAGAGATGATTCCTTTGCCACTCCGTGCATTTTGTTTAAAGAAGAAGGGAAAAAACAGGATTACGAGCAGAAAGATGTTGCGCAACCCCAGGAGATTTATTAACCAAGCTTGGGATTTCTCTGGTCACGAACTAATCCATTAACTCATTTACTCATAGGCCCTATTTATCTGCCAACAAGCCCAGGCCTAATGGAGAGGTTATTTGAAAATCTGCATCATGGAAACAAAATGGCAGATATGCTCATTTTTATGTTCATGTCTTTTTCTACTATAACATCTTCAAAGGTTTTTAGTAGTTGTATTGGAAGAGCAAAATGATGCCATTAATTCTTCAGTTCATTATTCTTTTCCTCAGATCTGTAATTCTTCATGGCATACAGAATAATGTTAGTGCCCATGCAGTAAACACAGGTATTTTAGTTAATCAAGTCAGGTCCCTTCACTCAGCACCTGAGAGCGAGTTCAAGCTTGGCTTTCAGCAAACCTACGTTGACGCACCTTCAAGGGACAAGACTATCTTCCTAATAGCCTAATTAAAAAGCTTTCAAGGCTTGTTTTCCAAAGGTCCTAATCACTGAGACAGTAAAGTATTTACCTGGAAATTAAGCGAGTGCAATACACAGGCTTACACTCAGTGCAACAAATAAGATGATTGAATTTCTTATTAGGTACACGGTGCTCTAGCCATAGCTGTCCACTTATTTAATGCAGCTAGAGATGACAAAGAAAAACTGACTTATTAAAGAGAGTAGGTGCGTAATGGCTGACCTTACATATGGTGTGACTGTTTTTTCTTCTGACAGGCTTGACAAAACAAATAGAATTTTATTCAACAATCATACGCAAATCAAAGTTAAATCAAAGACAGTCACTGATTGCATCATAAAATGTAGCACATTTCATTATTTTAGACTATTTATTTATTCATTTATTTATTTACAGCTCAGCAAATATAACTTCCATTCCCAAATAATTTTGATATGAGCTTACTGAAGATCAATGTTTAGCCAGTTTCCAAAACCATCAAGAAATGTGCAGATTTCAAGGTTCATGTTGATTGTTACCCATTTTGGAGGAACCGTTCTACAGACTCTGTTATCAAACCAAAAATAGAAACCATAATTAATATCCCATCCTCATAATAGATAAAGAATGCCCCGTTGGGTGCTTTAAAAGGTTCAGCCAGCTTTGCTTAGTGAGTGCATCTTTCGTAATGTGTGATAAAGGTTGTTCCACAATTTATTTCTGGCTCCTAATGTGCCCCTCATCATCCAATATGGATATGGACAGCTGGGTTTTGAAGGGAGGTTGTGTCTGAATGCTGATCAGTGTCCATAGTGGGCTCTCTCTCTCTCTCTTTCTCTCACTCTCTCTCCCACTAATATGAGTTAATTACAGTGTTTAATCAGCCTGGTAATGTGCCTGCTGGGCGGTTTGCCATTTCAATCTGACACCCAGAGGGGCAGGGGGCATAGCAGTGCCGGTCTGCTCAGTGTGTCTGGCTGCCACTGCCTCCCGCAGGAGTAGGAGGAAGGGGAGGTGCTGGGGCTAGGGTGGCAGTGGGGGTACGGAGTGGTGGTTGAGGGCGAGAGACAGGGTGATTAACTTGCTCGCTCTCAAGCTGGACTTCCTACTGCTGAACTGCGGGCTAGTGCAGTGATGGAGGTCAACCAATGCCAAGATGGCTGTGCCGCCTCAACCAGGACAATTAGCAGGATGTGCCTCTGCGAGCACAGAGAGCAGACCAGTAATGACTACACAGGGGTCCTATGCATGGTGTCTGAGAGAGAGCATGTGTAGATGCAGTGATCTGGTTATAACTGCTAACATAACCCCATCACCCTTCTATTTTATGCTTTTCAGCCACCATTCCCCTCATAAGCATCAGCTATGTGTATTTTTTTGGTCTGTCTTATATTTCTGTTTTTGTCTCTTTCTGTCCTGCTTCCCTTTGCTGCTCATTGTTATGTGCTCCTCTGTGTTACCTGAGATGGATGGGGAAAATGAACTTCTGCTAATTAGCCTTGTTTCAACATACTGCAAAAGCATGTATATGTATTTCATTTCTCTATAATGGCACAGTACATGTTTGCGCCTCAGCAGCATAGAAGATAAAAATGGGTCCTTGCTTTAATTTACCCTCCTCCTCCATCAGTGCAACCCATATATATGGAGGGCACCAAAGCCAGGAGAACTGTGGTTGCTCTGATAGCACTTCCATCTTCAGTGTTCCCACTTTAGCATGCAGCATTTCCCAGATACCAACACACCCTGATGGACCCGCGCCAGAGCTGGGCCACACCGGTCCCAGAGTCTCCCTCTCTCTCTGGATTGGGTCCTGTCTCTGATCCCTCCCACTCGCTCTCTCTCTTTCCCTCCCTCTCTCTCTCTCTTTCTCTCCATCTCTTCCCCTCGCACATGCTCAAAAGCTCAGTAGCATACTCGCTCACTCACTCACTCACACGCATACACACACGAACGCAGGCAGGTTTGGTGGCGGCCGGTGATTCTCTGCTTCATTTCTTAACACACCAGCTCTGGGTCCAAACTCAGGAGGGGTGTTTTAAGAAATTGAACAACATCTCAGGAAGAGTGCCAGACAGCATACAATTATCAAAGGTAAGCACTTTAAGACATTTCTGACAACACAAAAGCGCAATTAAACAAACTCACATGCTGTACATTCACATTCTTTTTCAGTAGGATTTAACACATTAAATGGAGTTTGATTTCCAGTTGTCTGCAACATAAATTATTGTAATTTCTGAGGCAGGTTCTGTTTACTATTACATAAATATAGTTTACATATTTTGTGGTGACTTTATTAGGTGTGCTATCTGTTGTGCATATATGGATGCCTGTGTGCATAATGGTGTCATTGACTTGGCCTTGTTTGGAGGAATGTGTCTCTAGCTCAGTACTGTTTTCTCTAGACAGCTGTATCTATGGGATGCTGCTTTAGGTAGAGTGGCAGTCATCACACAAACACATACAGAGAGAGAGGTGGAGAGAGAGGGGGGGGGGGGTTTGACTATAGTTCAATAACAGACACCAAAGCACTGTTAAGACAGTTACAAAAATAACTGTTAATACTGTTAATTTTTTTTCTTTTATATTCTCTCTGAATATGAAAATCTAATAGTACTTTTATTAGCCTACCTGTTTGTACTATATACCCCCGGTTATTCATGCATTTCAGAAAACACAACAACATGACAAAAAATTCACATGGGTTAAGTCACAGAACATGATGTTCTCACATATATTGGTACCTCTCACTAGCTTTCTGTAAGATACTAGAAACATTTTAACAAGATGAAAATAATAATCTGTGTAAATGTAGACTAGCATAAGAACTGCATATTGTTTTTATGTCTCTTAATAGCCGGATGCCTATGGTACACAGCTGCTGCAGCATCAAGTTAACGGATGCTAACACATTTAATCATTAAGACATTTCACATTGGTAAGATGTCACTGGGAAAATCACTCTGAAAATGACAAAATATGCATTCAATTTACGCAAGGTTTACTTCCAAGTTTAAGGAATGGTTTGATGGGTTTACCTGTAAAACTGAAAACATTCAGTTTATGCATTATAAGATTATTTACTGGAAATGTTTTTCAATTCTTGTACAAGGCAAAAGTGCAATAACAATCTGGCCTCTCAAACACACACACACACACACACACACACACAGAGAGAGAGAGAGAGAGAGAGAGAGAGCGAAAGAGAGAAATGTACAATTGTCCATTGTGTAGACTAGCTGTGAGAGCCAGTGCTAATTGCTGATGTGACACCTTCACCTGTACTCCATTCCACAGGTTTGCTCTGACAGATGTTGAGGTAGGCTATTGAGAATGTTATTCTTAATTTAGCACATGCAGTCTGTTCATTTATGAGTAGCCTAGTACGATCTCTTATCTGAGGAGAGTGCATTCAATGAATCCTTCTTTATTTTTTTATTTTTTTTTTTGATTTTCGAGATCTGTTGTCCAAGAATTGTTTAAAATAAAATCCTACTGTTGAGAAAAACAAGACGATGTGCAAGACAGTGGATTATGATGTATACCCTACGATGACTATTGGATGGTTGTAGAAATTTGAAAAATTGAGACAGACAGCTTGAAGGCGTTCAAAACTCACCCACCTGCATCACCTGTTTGGCTTAATTGTCATGAATTGGACATTTGGCACTCAGACACTTCAAACAACACTGACAAGCACTGCTGACGCTAAGCCACTTATAACCCACCAAGCGAACACTACACCTCTTTACAGAATGGGAAAATCGGAAAGCCAGATGGACATCATGGAGAAATCAGCCAAACCCGGGAAACATCGCTTGAGTGTTGCCGAGATCGGGTTGTCTGTGCTGCTGCTGTTAGTGAGCTGTGCGCTGGTGGGTCTCATTGTCCTTTACACGGCCGCAGTGCGAGGTGAGAGCCTGGGAACACACACCTCAAATTCTACTCTGCTAGTCCGTCCATTAAACCTTAGTAGCCTAACTGTTGTCTAAAATTTGATTAATGTAGACTCGCACATGCCATAACAATCAAGTATTAGCTTTCATTAGCTTGGTTTTCTAAGCGTAGCCTAATTTATTGTAAAAAAATACTTCTTGAGAATTATAAAATCAATGTGAATCTTGATAATTGCAATGCTTTTTACGTTGACCTAACTATCAACAATGCTACTGACCTTACTATCTTGGTTCCCATGGAAAAGAGGAACTGACCAGTTAGATAACGGTGACCGCAACACAGAAGATATTTGAAACAAGGTGCAAGTGGCAAGTCAAAGGTGTGCTCAATGCTCATCACATCATGGAGAAACATCTATGTATATGAACTGACATCTGTCATGAATTCTCTGTTACAGAAAGGTCAGACAGAACTGGTGTATCCAAGGGTAGGGTCACTGAAGGTATGCATTGCACTTGACCTAGTCCAAACGACTGAAAAAAAACAGCTAAACCAGCGCTTCTTGAGATAATTAGTTTCGCAGCCTCATTTCACACTTGCGCCATGTTTGGCACAGAGCCCAACATAGATTACCACACATAATGGTTTCATAGTCTTCCTTTTCTCTGTGCCCTTATCAGAAAATTCCAGAGAGCCATGGCCATTTTTACCTCAGTGGTAATTGTGTAAGGCTGTGTGCAGTATACATTCATGGCATACTGAGGCATACTGACTCTGTTTTAAAAGCTTAGTCCTCTTCTTTTCCGGAGGAACTCTTGCTTTGCCAACATTTTGCAAAATGTCTATCCAGAAATCTGCCAACTTTGCTCTTCCACTAATACTGTAATACATTTCTTGTTCATTTTTAGGGCTAATGTACCGTTCCAGTGTCAACAGCATATGCACCACTTCAGACTGTGTCACAGCAGGTAATGAGCAGTGTAGTGTCGTGGAGACAAGCAGCGCTGGGTAGCACTAATGGAAAACTAGGCTGTTTGTTTTTTTTCACCCAAAGGCTTATACGACTTACATGCTTTCCCCAAACAGTCTCAGCTCAGCTCTTTTTCTTGGAACTAACTGCTATTCTAAAACACTTGGGATTATAGCGACAGCGGGCCCCAGCATTTGCCTCATATTGAATTCACTGCTCTCATTTTACTTTGACCTTTGACTGGATGTACTGAGTACTTTCCTCCCTTTCAAGTCTATCTATCTATCTGAATTCCTCTTCCTATCGTTTCTTTTTTTTTTTGAAACCCCAGCGGCCAGGCTGCTCCAGAACATGGACCCGCGCACAGAGCCGTGTCAGAACTTCTACCAGTACGCCTGCGGCGGGTGGCAGGAGAGGCATGTGATCCCCGAGACCAGTTCCCACCACAGCGTTTTCGACATCCTTCGCGGGGACCTGGAGATTGTGCTCAAGGGTCAGCCTTTACTCCCTAAACGTAATGGGTTTTAGTGTCTTGCGGTGTCAACTTGGGTTTCTGGTGGTGGGGGTGATGTAATGTTTGCTTTTGGTCTGATGTGTGCCACTTGACAGGAGTGCTGGAAACACAGCATGAGCAAGACCGGGAGGCCTTCAGGAAAGTCAAGCTGCTATACAGCTCATGCATGAATGAGAGTGAGTGACAGACAGTAAGACACACATACACACACTCTCCAACACACACACACACACACACACACACACACACACACACACACACACACATATTCTTCTTTTCAACTGGTGTTTGTTATGAGAACAACATATGCTCAAAAGCAATGTACTTTGCATGTTCTAATAGTGGGAAAAAGGAACACTATCAAAACAAACACTCAAAAGATAGGACAGTCAGTTGGGTTCTAACCTAGGGTGCAAATTGCCCAATAATGGAATTCAAGCCATATTGCATCATGCGTTGTTTTATGTTAGTGGCAGGGTGGGAACGTGTAACTGGACTCCCACTCTCAAGTCCCCTAATCTCCACTGGAGTTATTGCATTTTTTTAGTGTCATGAGGACCTTAAACAAATAAAATCCAAAAGAAAGAACTACAAAACAAATACAATTAAAATGGTCTTAACAAACTTTCCTTTTGTTGGTTGTTATTCATGAGGCTTATTGTAAGGAAAGACCTTTTTTACCTAAAAAGAAAATCATTCATATTTTGTTAACCATTCTCTCTCTCTCATTCTCTCTCTCTCTCTCTCTCTCTCCCCCACACACACACCAAACAATCACACAATGCAGTAACAAACACAGCAAGACAGAGCCTGAACTTTAAGCTATGTAGAAAGCATATTATCTTAGTCCAGTGACAAGTCAGCTCAATCACAATATCATTATTAACTCTCAGAAAGATATGTTGCAGGAGGAGCACAAAGATTCCCTCTCATGACTCTGGCATCCCCTGCAGGTCTCATTGAGCAACGCGACTCCCAGCCTTTGCTGAAGCTCATCGAGAGCATTGGAGACTGGCCAGTGGCCTCAGACGACTGGAACAGCACAGCAGGTACCAAGAGATACCAGCCCTTCTTAATGCCCCATAATGGCTGCCTGTAGTGTCCCTGGCTCCTCTCAATGGGGCAGAGACACAATCAGACAAATACTGTTGTCAGGAGGAATTGGATAAGCAGCCAATTGATGGGATGTTCTAAAGGCAACAGGGGCCCTGACAGGAGTGATTCCTATTGGGCCTCCACAAACCTGTTTGATGATTGGTCAAAAGCCAGCAGATAAGGAGCCAGGAAGAGGGGCTTGTGTCCCTGGCTGGAATGAATTCTTATGACATCCTCTTGTCATCTTTCTGACTGCCCTCCTTTTAATCATGCTCAGGCCATCAGTCGCCTTCAGATCCAATTCCCTACACAGAGACATTCAGAAGCTGTGTGGGTGGCCTATGCATTGACATGACAGCTTCAATCATTAAAGCTGATGTTAGTTGTGCCTCCTATACGTTATTTCACACTATATGGCCGTATTGATAATATAAAGGTTAAATTCCTAACGCTAACTTGCATATAACAGTGTGTATAAACATTTAAATATACTAAAACAATAAATAGCATTCATGGTACCTAAGAATACTTAACTTAAAGAGTATTGCCTATGTTTTTGATATTTGACAGAAGATTCCTGGAGCCTGGAAGACACTCTTGCCACCCTTATAACCCGGTTTCACAAAAAGGCTCTGTTGGACATGTTTGTGTGGACGGACGACCAGGACTCCAGTCGTCACATCTTACACGTATGGGCAAAAAGATTCTCATACCTTACTGTGCCATTAGCCATTAGGGTGTGCAGACATTTATTTTCAGTATAATGTTTTCTATAGATTTTTGTGTAGTTTCTGAGAAAAAAAATACATGTACATTAATGCTTTAAAAGATGCATTAATGTAATATTCCCCAAATATTTCATAATTTCTCAAAGATTGATCAGCCTGGACTGGGGATGCCCTCCAGAGACTATTACTTCAATGATGGAAACTACAAAAGGGTATGTTTTTTTATTTTATTATTATTATTATTATTATTATTGTATTGTTGTTGTTGTTGTTGTTGTTGTTGTTGTTGTTGTCAGTATTACATTGTTGTTATTCATACATGTTCAAGTAATTGCACATTAACACTTGCTTTATAAAAGCAACATCATGTAGTAGTATACATTTGATATGGCAGGTGAGAGAGGCCTATCAGCAGTTCATGGTTACCATGGCGAGGATTGCCCGTGAGGACAGGAACCTGACCCAGGACGACGAGCGTGTGTGGGAGGAGATGATGCAGGTCATGGAGCTGGAGAGAGACATTGCCAATGTGAGTTTATGACAAGATACACATCTGATATTTCCTCACTTAGTAGACCCATTTATTTTAAGTGACTCAATGTACAGGTGTAGTCTTGTATTTCTACCCCTTTGGTATTTAACTCCATGACCTTTAGTGTTAAAAGCAATTTACTCTATAAGTAGAGCACTAGAGCAAGAATATCTGTTACAGAAACAGGTTAGAGACTACAGGTATATGGTACAGGTGACAGGTGAGGCCTAGGAAACAAGGTGATGAAATGGAAAAAAGAGGTTGCTTAACAGCACATGGCTCATTCAATCTCCCTACAGGCTACTACGCCACCTGAGGAACGTCATGATATCACAGTTTTATACAATAAGATGACCCTCAGCGAGCTGCAGGAGAACTTCAGCCTCAATGTGAGTTCAGACTGGCGTTACATCTCTAAATGGAAATTAGAACCTAGTCTGCACAAGGAATCCTAAAAAAGGAAAAGGAGCTTTTACTGAGAACTTTTTCCAGGTTCTCGGTTTCCACCCTGGCAAATTACAATGTATGTTCCTAAAAAAGAAAAAGAGCTGCAAAATATTCTCTGAAAAAAAAACATCCATTGTTTAAAAAAAAATAAACTGTAGAAAGGACCCCTTCCTCGGCTGTTTTTAAAACCCCTCTGTTCCTTTGTTATATCAGTGTTTCAGAATCATATCCGTTACAATGCAATGACACAATTGTAAAAATAAAAGTTCAGTTCACAGTTCACAGATGTTTGTTGATGTCGCATGGCTCTCCAGGGCTTCAACTGGACGCGCTTTATTCAAGGCGTCATGTCCAGTGTGTCCATAACAGTGCACCCGGAAGAAGAGGTAGTAGTCTACGGAGTCCCGTACTTGGAGAGGTTGAATGATGTCCTCTCTAAACATGATCGCAGGTCAGACTTTTATAATGAGTTTTATACAGACTTTTTTCACCATTGTTTTAAAACATTTGTGGAAACACAAACAGGTGAAAATGCTTTGCTATAAGGGAACAGCTATTCAATCTAAATTGTGTGTGTGTGTGTGTGTGTGTGTGTGTGTGTGTGTGTGTGTGTGTGTGTGTGTGTGTGTGTGTGTGTGTGTGTTGTGCGTGTGTGTATTCTCTGCTGCAGGACTCTGCAGAATTTTCTCACCTGGCACTTAGTCATTGAGAGAGTTGGCGGTCTGAGCCGACGCTTCAAAGACGCTCGAGCACATTATAGAAAGGTCAGACCAGAGAACAGAGACAGACAGACACACACACACACACACACACACACACACACACACACACATAATGCACAAAAAAAAAAAAAACACACACACACACATATAATGCACACACACACACACACATACACATACACAAACTCACACACACATATGCCCACGCACGTGCACACACACACACACACACACACATACACAGTCTTAGTCTTTATATGCTGAGTCTTTATATGCTGTTGGCTCAGATGTTTATAGTATTTTTGTTCTGTTTAGCTGTTGAGCCTCTTAACAGTTTTCAGACATTTAAAGGGCTCCAAGATCTAAACAGCTAATGCATTCGTAAATAATTTTTAGCGTCTTAGGGGAATTATTTAGTGTGAATCAGGGTACGCACATGAGACTATTCACTGATGGTGTTCAACCTTGTTTGGACAACATACTAGATGTAAAGTGGGAAACAAATCACACATCCAAAGTGTAGTAGTTCTATGTAATGGCTTCATATCCTCTCTGTGTGTGTGTGTGTGTGTGTGTGTGTGTGTGTGTGTGTGTGTCCGTTTGTTTGCATTTTTACACTGTGTACTCCAGGTGTTGTTTGGGACCACAGTGGAAGAGGCTCGCTGGCGCGACTGTGTGCGGTACGTCCAGGGAAGCATGGTGAACGCTGTGGGTGCCCTCTATGTCCAGGAGGCCTTCGCAGGAGACAGCAAGCGCATGGTGAGTCCCTCATTGTTGCCACTTCCTGCGTCCTCTGCCAAAACAGGAAGATCGGTCAGCTCATGCCGTCACTGTCCCACCTTACAACTGTTTAGACTGACCGGGACACAGCCCATTCTCATGGCTGTTTAGTCTACACAAGGATGGATGGCTTTATGCTTGACATCTTATGTTTTGGATTTCGGGGGTTATGAGTTGTGAGAGGTTATGAGTGATGGTCTGTCACCCTTTCAGTGACGCAGGAGACCCTTCGTGTGCTGTATGCTGTTGACGTCTGCCTGCACATGTCCTGTACATGTGTGCCACGTCTGTGCGTCAAGGTTTACATTTTTTCTCACAGGTCAGTGACCTCATCCGAATGATGCAGGCTGCGTATATGGACACCCTGGAGGAGTTGAACTGGATGGATGTCGCATCAAAGGAAAAGGCTAGAGAGAAGGTGTTTTGATTTTTTTTTTTATTATTCTGCATATGCAGACAGACTTTCCCACTTTTCGGGATTTATTGACAGTGAATTGAAAGTACACATTGCCAAAGAAAGTTCTGTAACCATTTGAAATAATCTTCCAAAACCATAATGATCAAAAGTTATATTGTGTGAGTATATTGTGCTGCCAGTTGTAAGACTACGCTGCGTGGGAACAACAAAAAGAGACAGTTGATCTATTTTGTATCCAAGGTGTTGGCAATCAAGGAACAGATTGGCTACCCTGACCACATCCTGGAAGAAAACAACCAGAAATTGGATGAGGAGTATGCCCATGTAAGTAATAAGCGAGGAGTCATTATCTCACTCCACCAGTGGAGGTTCCAGTACTGACAGACAGAAAACAGATATATTAGATTCCTCAGAGGAACTCTGGTGTTGACTGAAGTTTCTGTTTCAACATAGCTGAACTTCAGTGAAAACTACTTTGAGAACATTCTGCAAAACCTGCAAGCCGGGTCGAAGAAGAGTTTAAAGAAGCTCAGGGAGCCAGTGGACCCAAACATGTAACTTCATAAGGACACACACAGAGACACACACACATGCACACAAACACACACACACACACACACAGCACACACATGCACACACATAGACTTATTGTTCAGTGTCATTACATGCATATTGAATGCTTCCCTGCCACCCCCCCCCCCATACACACACACACACACACACACACACACACACACTCAAACACAGATGCATGCACACACACAGTGTACCATTCAGTTCACCTTACTTGGTTCTCTGTTTTCTCAGGTGGATCATTGGCGCAGCTGAAGTGAATGCGTTCTACTCTCCAAACAGAAACCAAATAGGTGATTTTTTTCCCCATTAAATATTCATCAAACAAATAGAGACTGGTGATTAAGAGAAGCTTTCTATTGGATTAATCACATAATCACGTACCTACCATCATAACATGAGACAAGTGACAGTATAAGTAAACCCTTTTGTTGCTTGTGCCTATTTCAACCATTTTTTTATAAATTGGAGGATAAATGAGAAGGTAGCAAAGCACAAAGTATCCCACAGCCACTACCCGCTACCTCACCGTCTCATGTTGTATCAGGAGGCCAGCAAGAAAGGAACACTGTATTCCCTTGTTGCCTGCTGTTCCCCTTCCACACCACTTATGGAGTCCCTGTGTCCTCAACTAAAGAGCCTCCACTGAGAATAATGACAGCCCTACGATGCCGCTCTTTGTTGTCAGAATAAAAACTAGTTTTAAGCTCCAGTGCTCACGAAACTGTACGACTAAGAGCAGCCCCCGACTCCGCGCCAAGCGCAACACATTACCGGCCCGTCACTTAACGCAGCCGATTGCAAGAGCGTAAGGCGATTATGCAGATTGGGCGCCGCAGTCACGGTGTAATTAGGCTGAGATTGCGGGTTTTAATGTTCTCGGACGTCCTCGCGGTTCCTGGGGCGTGATGCGGTGGTGATATACTATAGGTTTTTACTGGAGTGCTTTGCTGCTTGCTTTAAGAGATTTGAAAAGAGCTTACTTTGCAGACATAAGCAGCTGAACAGAAGTGAACAAATTATACCAAAGCCCAATCTTGTTTGAAGATATAAAATAACTATTATGTATGTGTGGTCGGGCTTATTACAAGAGAATAAATGAATTGGTGTTTTTTTCTAAGTCTGGAATGTTCCTCAAAGTTTTCTTTTACTTTGCACTTTGTTTTTCCGTGTTTCACAGTTGTTGTGCTTTCCTGTGAGACCGCCCTATCATCTGTCTGTTTATGTGACTAAACGGGCTTGCCTTTCTGTTGATCTGTCTATGTTTATTTGTGTCTTGGTCTTGACCCATAGTTTTTCCTGCTGGAATTCTGCAACCCCCGTTCTTCAGTAAAAATCAGCTCCAGGCTCTCAACTTTGGTGGAATTGGAATGGTGATCGGGCATGAAATTATTCACGGGTTTGATGACCATGGTGAGATGATAATCTCTTTATTAGGACTCCACTCATGTCATTCATTCTCAATTGACCAACAACATCTTTGCCACTTTGCCATGATTTAGCAGTATGTGGAATACCATGTCACCATTTGCCAATAGCACATTTTTATGTAGCTTTCGGTCAAATGCCGTATTTACTTAATCACCTCACGTGTAAAGTAATGTCTATAACCCAATGCAGTTCATGCCAGTTAGTAATATGAAAAACCATCAGGTATCAAAAACTAGTCATGCCAGCCTGAAAGTAAGATAAGAGTAGATAAGTCCAAGCTTGTTCAATGACATATGCCTTAAGTCAGATTTCTGATTTACATCAGAACATATAGGAATCTTTACATATCTTTACATTTAGGTCGTAACTTTGACAAGGATGGGAACATGTATAACTGGTGGAGTAACTACTCAGCAGAGCACTTTAAGGAGCAGTCTCAGTGCATGGTGCACCAATACGGAAACTTCAACTGGAAGTTGGCTGGTGGACAAAACGTAAGTGAGACTCTATGGAACGGTCCTTAACTTATGAACCTTCTTGGATGACCAGCTTTGAGGCTACTTTGAGCTGTACAGAAGAGAGCACTAATAGACCTCTTGTTCCTGTCCAATTAGGTTAGTGGCATAAGTACCCTTGGGGAGAACATTGCCGACAATGGAGGAATTCGTCAAGCGTATAAGGTGGAGTAGTTCGATGTTCTAAATCTGTTATGGAAGGCCTAACTCCGAAAAAAAAACCTCTCATGTAAGTGTGTGTGTGTGTGTGTGTGTTTGTTTGTGTGTGTGCAAATAGGCGTACCTTAAATGGGTTGAGAGAGAAGGTGAGGAGCCTCGACTGCCTGGTCTCGACCTGGACCACAAACAGCTCTTCTTTCTCAACTTTGCTCAGGTGAGCACTCCAGGGAAATCTGATTTTCCACCCCTCACACACAAAATAGTACTAACACCTAATGAGATTTTCTGCAGAACACAAGTAGCCTGATAGGTCATTCACACACTATGCAAAATGGCCTAGGGACTAAGTATGCAATTACTGCTGAATTAAGCCTCACATCACTGGATCTCGAATGGCAGAGAGCCTCACTTCTTTTGACTCTCTACTCTGCATTAGCTTGGTGTTTGCAAATGCAAGCTTCTGCAACTTAACACATGTTACGGTTTGGCTGTTTTTTGTTAGGTGTGGTGTGGTGCCTATAGGCCTGAATTTGCCAGCCAGTCGATCAAGACAGATTCTCACAGCCCTTTGGAGTACAGGTAAGCCAGTCTCCTCTATGTATCTGTATGTCTATCAGTCCATCTTTCTTCTTTTCCTTGTCCTAGCATGCTTGCTCATAATCCTGCTCTCTCCATTCCAGGGTTCTGGGGTCCCTGCAGAATTTCGAGGCCTTCTCCGAGGCATTCCAGTGCAAAACAGGTGCCCCCATGAACCCAGAGGTGAAATGCAGAGTGTGGTAGCCAGCGTATGGCCCCCTTCTCTTCCTCCTCTGCGGATGGATTGACTTTGTGATTCGGGCAGCAGCTACTGTAGGTGCCTAAATGTAATTTTGAGTCACAACCATACAATAGTGGTACACTGCCTTATATTTCACCTGATCCCGTGACATGGTGAATATAGATACCTACCTTGATATGTGTAGTGTACACAAAATCGTATACACGTGCAATGTATGGAAGCTCTGAGACTGCCCTTATGTGCAGAGGTCTAGCTTTCACTCTACAATGAAATACGTGGGGGCATGAGGAAAGAAACTTGCTTTTGCGTGTGTACAGCTACTTAAAATGTAGCTATTAGTCTATCGTTGGATCTGTTTTTCCTGTACTTGTTGCTAAGTGACTGTTGCATATATGCATATATATATATATATATATATATACGCTCTAAAAATATGTTTGGACCGACCATCTTGTATGATGACGTGATGAAAATGTCGGGATCTGTGCACGTTTTTCATCATATAGAGCAAACTATGAACGTGTTTGACAGCATCATGTGCTCATGTGCCATTATTTGAGGTTTGCGTAATTTAGCTTTTTTAAATTGAGATCCACAATATAAACATATATATATATATATATATATATATATATATATATATATATATATATATTTGAGATTATTTTCAGCCTTTTACAATTTATTGCTTGGGGTCAAACTATGTGTTTGTTTTTTAACTGACTGGATACATTTAAATAAAGAGCAGGTTTTTACAGTGTGTTATTTGCATGACTCAAAGTCGCAAACCGACACACCGATTAACAATCAGACAGCTTTGATTGTGATCAGGATGGATTTACTGTATTTGTAACAGGGCTGATACAATCCCTACAAGCTAGAGCAATTCAGCTAAAGACTCTATGACTGTTAACTTCACACACACAGCTTTACCTGTTCATGTTCAGTGTTCACATTTCCACATTTTCAGTGTCCAAAATTTTTTTGTGGGGGGTGGGGGCTTGATATTTGAAATATCCTTTTACTGTTGATTATTTCATGAAACTGCCTCAGTATGTGAAAAATGCATATCCATATATGTACAATGGAGGCACTGAATGTATTGAAAGTTGGGTGACTGTTGGGTACAGCATTCACTAGGCCCCTTTTCAAATGTATCAGTTGTTTATCATCTCTGATGTTGGCTAATATGAGACATTTCCTTCATACCTGTGCCTCTGAAGCTTAGCGTTGACAGTGCCTGTGGTTTCCTGCGCTATCAGTCAGAGAGAGGGAGACAGAAGGGAGGTCTTATGTAATGCCAAGGAATGTTCTGTTGTTCCACTATCAAGCCACTTTTGAAACAAGGGAGGCTTTGTTAATTTGGAAAGGAAAGGCGTTCTGTACTCCTTCAAGGCCCGGATGAGACCTGGGTGAGCTCTGTTTAGTATTCTGCCCCTCTATCTGCCCCATTCTAAGGTGTGTTTACTCTCCTTTGTCGCCCTAGAGGTCAACCCTTTCCTTTTTGGAAAATATTTTTTTACAGATATGGTTGGATTGAATTAGCAGCCTACTTCCTATATCTTCTGAGACAGTGTTTGTCTGTACTTGATCCTGTTGTGGATGTGGACACGATTACTTGCATAAGATCTCAACTCATATTCCTTCTTGTAGGAACAGTGTGTCAGTCATTTGTGATGGCTGTTGACTGTGAGGTCAATATGTCAATAGATGGGAATATCCCCTGACTTCACCTCGACAGCGTAATTTCTAGGGAACCTTGCAATGATGTTGGGAGAATAGGCAAAACTGAGGCTGAGACAGGGAAAGGGTCTTGAAGAGAGCATATTGGGTGACAGTGGCTTGACTGAAAAAGAACGTTTGTCCCTTTCCTATCTCTCAAATTGATCATCTGCACAGAGATTGGGGTGGTGGTGGTGCTGGGGGGGGGCAGTAAATATGAGTAGCCAACAGGTGTCCTGGCTGGAGGACAGACAGACTCGGGGGAAATAGCCTTGTCATTAGGGCCCCTGCCATGGCCACCGCTGTTAGTTCCCTGCTTGATGAACAAGTAATGACAGCGGCACTAAAGAGTTGAGAGGTAGAATGAGAGAGAGAGAGAGAGAGAGGGAGAGCGAGAGAGAGAGAAGGACTTTGACAGAAAGATCAAATAGGATTTAGATGAGTGCACACAAGACAGGGGTTTTTAGAAGAATAGAAATAGCGAGATGTACTTCTGAGAACTCGTGCGATGCAGCCAATAAAGAAACAAATGATGCCTTGGGCCATTCATTCTGACTGTTATCTCTGGTCACAGAGACATGAATTTAAATGTGCATGTCTGTCTTTTGAGCTTTATTTCTACCTACTCTCAGCCTGTCAATGGTCATTAAGTACTGTTACATACATAGAGAAATAACTGCACTATGACTGCAATGTTTTAGAATTTAGCTTATCCAATCATTTCATCACAGTACCTAGAATGACTAAATATGAGCTATCACAAGCAAGGGCTGACATCACTTGGAATTGAAACTAGTGCTCTGTACAAAATAACATTGTCATGAGTATGTAAAGAAAAACTGTTGGAGTATAAAATAGAGAGAGAATAAAAATGCATGCAGCATTTCAAAGAATGTTAGGGGACAGATGTCTAATTTATGTGTACAGTACAAGAAAGTCATTCATGCAGTATTTCATACAGTATATTAACATAAACTGCATATCCTATATCGTCATATTTTCAGACTTGCCTGATCTATCTTGCTTCAGAGATATTTTTTTTCTTTATTTGAAAGAAATTAGAGATTAAAAGATAAGGGAGACATTTCTATTGAACATACCTTTCCTTTTCATATCCAAGTCATAGTTATTGGAATTGGTTTCTACAAATGTACAGTAGATATCCCCTACCTTCCTACAGACCTTTTCTCTAAGAAGGTAATTTGTGCAAAGATGGACAGAGTTTGTTACAGTAAATGAAACAGTCTTGTTTACATTCACATTCAGTACAACAAAGAAACAAGTTATAGGCTGTTTATAGCGATGATTTGATCTGTAAGACACGTAAGATGTGTTTCTCTTACTGCTTTATTTCAACAGTGTGTGTTCCCTGAGTGCATTTTCAGACCATGCTGCTATTCCTTGCCTATCTGACTGTTTTTTGTGCTTGAGATCTCTCTTAATGATGCCAAGATATTATCAATTAAATGAATATTTTCATTATATATCTATTTTGATGTGATTGATATTATATAAAGATATAACTATACAGTCCTGGTTTCTGTAAAGGCCAGTAAGCAATTATATGTTGAACATTTCTACAAAATATCTGTGAAGAAAAAAAAAACACTTAAACTAAACAGTTGAGTATATTGTGATTTCAGGTATATAATGTGTATAACTCTTTAAATGTTTGTTGTAATATACCTGGAATAAAGCAGCGCTATCGCAAATCTGCATGGTTGATTGTGAGTGATGACTGGAATGTTAATTTCATCGACAGTGTTATCCAAATTTGATCATATATTTTGCTGTTGGACATTGCACCAATGGACTTCATTTAAATTTGTTTAACAAAAGCTTTTGGGTCATCAGTACTATGGCATCATCCTCACACATTAGCTCTGGATAGGCCACCCAAAATATAAGCACATTTTGAACTTGATGCCAGAAACATGACTTAAAAAAAGTTGGGACGGGGGGCAACAAAATGCTGGAAAAGTTGTGTAATGATAAACACAACAAAAAAAGGAACATTTTACCACAACTAATTAGGTGAACTGGAACCATGCATGGTGATACACAATTGGAATTGAGAATAATTTGGGAATTTCATCATCTACAGTACATAATATAATTATATTCAGAGAATCCAGAGAAATCTTTGAAAACAAGGGACAAGGCTGAAAAGCCATATTGAATGGCTGTGGTCTTCAGATGGCACTGCATTAAAACCAGACCTGTTACTGTAAAGAAAATCATTGTATGGGCTCAGGAAAACTTCTGATAATCATTGTCTATGACCATAGTTTGATGAACTCTGCCATAAAGAAGAAATTGTATTTAGACATGATACAGAAATGACCTAGATGACCTTATCTGAGCCTAAGGTCATTTAAGATTGTCTGAGGTAAGGCCGAAAATGGTCCACAATCAAAATGTGTCATTCTTTTTGGAAATCATTCCAAATGATTCTGTATCCTCTGGGCCAGGAGAGGAGAGGGACTATCCAACTGTCTAAAGTGCTCAGTACAAAGCCCAGCATCTATTATGGTATGGAGGTGCATTAGTGCGCATGGGCACCTTGCACATCTGCCAAGGCACACTCAATTCTGAATGATGTACAGTACACAGGTCTTGAGTGACACTGCCATCCAGATGACCTCTTTTCAGGGAGAACTTGAATATTTCAGGAAAACAATGGCAAAATGAATGATTCTGCACATATTTAAACATGGCTCCATAGAAGTCCAAGTGCTAAAATGGCCTGTCTGCAGTCCAGACCTGTCACATTGGGTATGGTAAAAATTAAATATACACAAATCCACAAAGAGGCAAAAAGTAATCCACAGGCAAGCTAACGACGACAGAGACAGGTTACAAACACACAAGCATCTTAGCGAGCCAGAGAGCAACAAGTCTGTCGTAGACAAAGTCTTACTATTATTTATAGGACTAAAACAGAATAAACAGGATATTCTTGATGGATTACCGGTACATAAATGAAAATGAAAGAGCTGTCACGATTAAGAAAAAACGTTTTACTCCAGACTCCCTATCTGGTCGATCGCGATCGACGGGTCGGCGACCCCTGATCTATATCCATAGTGAAAATTTAGACTTGACAGTTTGCTGAAAATAGGGCCCAGGCTGAAGAATCTCAGAGTTTGTCTTCATCAAGTTTGTCACTAAACCATATACGTGGAATAACCCTTGATCTCTAAGACTCTGCCGTAACGCGCATATCACCTTTGACATACTTCTCGCCCTCTCTTTCTCTGTCCTCTGAACATTTTCAAAGGCTTCAAAAACAAACACTAGACAAATTTACATCAGTCTGCTTTCATCAAAAAAAGTGTCTATTACGCACAAGGCTGCTTTAGAAAAAGTTTGCAATCAAGCCCAGTCAAAAGAAAGCATACAAATAAATAAATAACATGAAATTGAAGACGCCGTCGTAATCTGGAGCTCCAACCTCACATCTAAATCAGCCACCCACTGAGCTTGAGACTAAAGATGTGTCTGCTTACTGCTTTGATCAGGAACCTCCCCTGCGCTCAAGAGCTGCTCTCCAAGCAGAACCATTGTGCCCATGTGAGTTCATGCCTCTCTTTGAGGCGAGCGGGCAGGTGAGCACTTCAGCCAGGTACTCCATGCTCATTAGGACGAAAGGGGATATGTTTCTTCTATGAGTGCACAGAGACATTGACAGGCAAGTCCAGAAAAGAGGCCCCTGGAAGTCAACTCCATCAGATTCTCATGAAATGAACATACATGAAAAGATATACAAACATACATGAAAAAAGTTCTGATAAATGTGTAGGCCACAAATAATTAGTAAAACTTTTAAAAGCGTAATTTAATTACACTAATAGTTATACAGACAACATTTAACTAAGTTATGGAATCATATTTCATTACATCAGCAAATATAGTCAGTAGTAAAAGTAATAAAAGGTAAACAAAAATGAATCTCATGTTTTAAAAATATCTTTCTTTGGTCCACAGCCTCCTTAGAAATGTGTATTGAATGATTGGAGGTGAAAATTCATTACGGATATATCTACGTACAAAAATACACTGCTGTTAATGGTCATTTCAATAGGCTTTACTCAATAAATCCTTCTGATTAAAAAAGCACTTAAATTAAATACCTCCCCTCAAAAAATCTAATTGTCTGTAATAATATTTTTTTTGTAAATTCTTAATGTCAGTCACATATTAAGAAAAAAGCCAAAAAATGTACGAGTCCCATAACTCAGTTCTCTGCTGGTGGTCCTCATCTCTCCCAGGCAGTTCAAGTCCTCTACCTTGTGCAAACATCATCGTTGCACTGAGAAGAAAGAAAATGACAAAAAGATTAACATGAGTCTCTGAACATCAAACATCCTTGTTTCATGAAAAGAAATAACAAAAATAACATGAAGATTAACAGGAGTCTTGAGTGTCAGACTCAAAACAGTCAGTCACCTAGCAATATCTATCTAAGAAGTTATTGTCCAGCCCTTAGTGCAAGAGCTATTCAGAGTATTTGGTAACATTCGTAGTGTTTATTATGAAGTCAGTGCAATTCTGGCAAAAGGTTGTTAATATCTGATCTCAACAGCTAAGGAAACTATCCTCATCCCCTCTGTACTTGTGAAGCCCCGTGTTGAATGGCTGGTATTATGCATGGCTCAGTCTGAGCCACTTTCCCATTTACAGAGCCAGGACTGTAGGAACCAGTGTTTTTTTTTTTTAGCACACTCAACAAACAGACAGCTATAGGACCACAAGGAACAATTTGCTTAATTTAAAAATTACTGGATTATAATCTTCCATAAGAGATTTCATATTATACTATTATAATATGTATGTTATTACAATATATGCCATTTGATGCATTGATTTTATATAAAGGTCAACTCATTCATTCATGGGTAGTATAAATATTTCTAGATGTCTGTAAGTCATGGCTTGCTCTAACGTATACCTCTTTGGTGTCAAAACACACGTGTGGGTAGCAGCCCTACATCTCACTGCTGCTAAACCGGTCGGCAGGAAGGCGTGGAGAGAAGATGGGTGAGAAGCAGTGAGTGTGGTGCTCTTTAAAGTGTAAAGAAACGTAAAGATACACCTTGTTATTCAACCGCTTCTCTGTTACAATTAGGTTTAATAGAACAGAAATGGGCTGTTATTGTATCGCTTTTCTTGGCAGCAGAGGGTTCAGAAATATATTTATCCCCTTGAGTCAAGGATGCTTCCTCCCCTTTTACTTAAATCAAACTATGTTGGCTGAACCGATTTAAGAGCCCATCAGGACTTCTCTATGAACATCCTAAATCATCCCTGGATAGAGAGAATAATTTCAATAAAATGGAATGAAAAAGAATGAAATACTGTTTGGACTAACGTTATGCCAGTAAAAACATTTTGGAATCTGACTGTTGAATGTTTCAACCGAAGCAAATAAATATGGTGAATATGACTGCTAAGAGTCTACTCCTCGGCTGAAACCCTAATGTAGCCCTGTAAACCATTATCCTGCCAACAACAAAAGACATATCCTACATCCCATTGCCAGTTGACCTGCGGAAATATCCCATAAAATCAGGGCTAGTTGGGGCTAAACTTTCCATCTGAGAAAAACACCTACCAGGTCCACTGTTCTCAGAGTGACCCTGTCTGACATCAAAAACCTTCTCTTGTTAGCCCCCAGATATAGTAAATAACCAATCCACCCACCTGATTCCTGTGTGCAGGTGGAAAGAGTAAAAAGAAAGCCCAATATGATTCTGCTTACTGGTATGTATGGCACACTCCTAGAACTATTAGAATACTCACAATTATTCACGTAGAAGTGAAGTACTCTCGCTGACCTCTACATTATAGTGGCTTTCAGCCAGTTCTCACTGGCCTTTTCCAGTGGAATTGGGAACATTGCAAAGAAACTTACAGGTCAGGTAGTTTGTGGAAGTATTCTGTTTATTTATGGTGCAACCCAATCTTAGGCAACACACCTACTAAACAACACATCTAGATATACACTGAGCCCAATGTGCAACAAGTCTAAGTCCAACTGACTAAGACATACGCTGCGTCCCAATTCAGCAAATGTATCTATTACCACAAAGCCTTCAAAAGCCTTACAGAACCTTGATCCTCTACATCTCAATGAGCTCCAGACCCCTTGCTCCACCTTAGTGGCAGGTCCTTCAGCACTTGTGAAAGACGCAATGTGAAGGTATTGCTGCTGTTGTTGTTGTTGCTGCTGCTGCTTGTGAGCAACAAAAACAGTGGAAGATGTGGCAGATTTTCACTTGGACCATGGAAGACGTCCACAGGACATCCTTCACCAAAGACCCACATAAGGATAGCAGGTATTGAGAGACATCTGGCTTACAGTTGGACAGGAAGGCCTCACCTCAACTGCCAAACTACCGCATGAACAGTAAGCCTCTATGGCAAGACAAAGGGACTGTTGTCTGTGCCTTACACAGAGAACCTACTGCCAGTAATTGACCTACAGAAAGGTCACTAGAAGTAACACAAGTGAGATAGAGTTTTGCATGTTGGGAACCTATGAGATCAGATGCCACCGTGCTTTGCTTTATGTGCTGAAATAAACACAGTAAACCACAGAGAGATGGGTGTGCCATGATAAATACTACAGTATGCAGTAATATGTAGACATAACATGGCTGCAGTTGTGCTGTGATAATAGCAATCCTGAGGGAAAGGTTTAAATGAGCATTAAATTGTTGTTAACCATCCATTTCATTATAGGTATATAAAGAAAAGGAGGAGTGCCCCATGGAATATTTGTTTAGAATGGTGGGGCTTCCCCAAACACCATTGTCTGTGCCACAAATCAGTGATGTCTGCTTTTATGAATGACTTTGTCTACACTACCACTGTTTATTTGACTTGGTTTGGTTTATTTTCTCTTTGCTTTTGAAGTTATATTGTTTCTACCACAGTTGTCCTTATATAGTGAGTGGAACAAGAAGACATCTTGAGTCATGTGGACATGTGGAATAAGTACCACAGGGAAGACATAACAAGTGAAGAGGACCATATTAGCAAAGAGTTTTTGCTATTTCAGTAATCTTACACAAGCGTTTCCTCAACCCAAGGAAGTGAAACTATGACCTAGGCTACTACTACTATTCCAGAAATAAACCAAGGTCCCAAATATTTCAAATATACAACCTAGGTTTGACAAACTTCCACTCTATGAAGAGGAAATGGAAAACTGATAGACTTCCTGTTTGTCACAACAGTAAACCCAGGCATGATTTTGACAGTTACTCTGTGCATATCAGGCTAACAGGATAACAGGCTGCCACAGTCATTGTGAAACACTGTGCAGTTGGCCCTAGTTTCTATACAGCAACACTTCTATCTATCAATTCAATTCAAGATTAACATATCTTTTTAATGTAGTAAAAACTATGTGTTAAGTACGAATCTTATTCTTAAAATATTTTTTTGGTGTGGTTGTGGTCTGTTGAAGTTGTTTCAAGGAATGACAGCTATCAAAACACTCTGTGTCTCCTGTGATATTCTGTTTTCCAACACAAGGTGGGAAAATAAACGGCCCTAACTGCAAATCATCACATAAGACATATTCACTGCATTTTGTCACAGTGATTTCTACAATGTTGTGGTGTTCTTACAGAAGGCATCGAGCCCACATGTGATACGATTCTCGGGTGTAATAAAAAACGGATAAAGCTGTTGTTTCTGTGAGACTGGCTGTTAAACTGCAGCACTACTGTATTTACCCTGGCATATGCCTGACAAAAAAATAAGAAAAGACCCAATGTACGTCCAAAACACGTCAAGGTCTTTCTCAATAGGGCTCCAATGCCAGAATTGACTGTGCGAACCCTACTGATTTTCAGTTTACTTTATCATTTCATCAGTAGGCCAAAACAGAAACAGCAGAAACTGTACACAGTTGGAAAAAATGCTGTTTAGATATCTTAGGACTAATAATGCTTAAAATACGTATCAAACAAATGCACGGACACAGTCACTGCATGTTTTTTTAGCATCAATAAACAATACTAGTACAAAAAGCATACTATGTTTACTTGATCCAACTTTGGATCAAAGTACCTGAAAGGTGAATAAATGTGCACTCTTGACTCTTATATGTAGTAGGGCCACTCACCTGTGGCCTTTGTCCGGCTTGCACACTGACTGAGATGCCCAGGGCTTTGGCTATATCTTCCAGAGGGACGTGGTCTCCTGGGGAATCCTGGATGAAGTGCATAAGCACCTTCTCACCACCTGAGAACACAGAAAGATGACAGGAAGTAAGTGGTGGCGGACCCTTGAACAATTCTGGTTCTGATCTGGTGTTCCCCTGCCAGATCTGGGCCACATAATAGCCAGACCTCTTTATGAGATAGCCACTAACTGGGCGAGAAACCACCCTAACCAGTAACAACTGACTGACATCTTTCAGTTGTGTTAATGCAACTTTTTACAAATCATTCAAACACTAATTGGCCACAAATCATCGAGTTAACCAAGGCATTAAAAAACACATTTCAACCTCTGGATGACACAATCATTGCTCTCAATTTAAGCATTCCTCTTCCTGCTCTGCTGTGGCTTCAGGATCCATTAATCCAGATTAATCAGAAAAGATCCCCAGCACCACACTGCCCCCCTAGTGGTTGAAGCTTTCAAAGAGGGTGGGATGCTCAAAATACATCACATGATGTTTATTTTTTATTGATTTAAACATACCTTTTGCCACAATAAGCATGCCACCACTCTGCAGGAGATCCCCTGTGAAGTTTCCCTGGATACCTTCAGCACTTGCCTATGGGGCAAGAATACAGGTTATTCAGGACCCATGCTACAAGTATTTTAATATCATGTAATGCTTGTCTCTCATTTTACAATAAATATTACAACTTTTATGCTACAGTCTTCTATGAAAAACAGGCATGCTTTTCTAGTAACCTAATGTTATATATATATATATATATATATATATATATATATATATATATATATATGTGTGTTATAATATGTAATGTAATATTGCATAATCATCGGAAACCATGGCACATCACAAAATCACAACAGACACAAAGAGATGCTAGAAAGCATTGTGGTGATCACTAATTACAACCCGAAAACAGAAAAAGTTTGCACGTTGTGTAAAATGCAAATAAAAAAAGAATGTGATAATATACAAGTCTTGTAAACCCATATTTAGCAGCAAAAAGGACAGAGACAACATATCAAATGTTGAAAATGAAAATGCGGACTATTTCATGGAAAATATATGTAAATTTTGAATTTGATGTCAGCAACATGTTTTAAAATGAATTGGGATGGGAGCATGTTTACCACTGTGCTGCTTCACCTCTTCATTTAACAAAATTCTGTAAATGTTTAGGAACTGAGGAGACCAGTTGCTACAGTTTTGAGAATGGAATGTTGTCCCATTACTCCCTGATATAGGATTTCAGTTGCTCGACAGTATGGGGTATTCTTAGTCATGTTTTTCATTCCATGATGCACCTAATTTGACAAATCTGGACTGAAGACAGGCCATCTTAGCACCTGGACTCTTCCTCTATAGAGAAATACTATTTAAATATGTGCAGAATTCATTTTGGTATTGTTTTCCTGAAATATTCAAGGTCTTCCCTGGAAAAGACATTGCCCGCATGGCAGTATACAGCATGTTGCTCAAAACCTGTATACATCATTCAGAATTGATTGTGCTTTGCCAATGTGCAAGATGCCCATGCTGTAGGCACTAATGCTCCTCCACCGTCATAGATGTTGGATTTCGAACCGAGCACTAAAACAAGTTGGATAGGTTGTTTAGCCTAGATGATTCCATGATTTCCAAAAAGAATGGCAAACCTTAATTGGTCTAACCACAGGAGCTTTTTCCATGTTACCTCAGTCCATTTTAAACAAGCTCAGGCCTAGATAAGACGTGGTATTTTTTGTATCATATCTCAATAGAATTTTAGCTGTTACAATTTTGGCTGCAGTTTCTGATTTGAGTATCAAACTATGTCTTGGGGGTCCAGAGGGGAAATGTTTTGTGTGTTTCTGTGGTAACATTTTTAATTCTTATGATTAATATTGTCCATTAAAAGTTTGTATGTTTTAGTATTAACACACTCATGACATAGCATACATTGCACACATTCAGTCTGCTGTCAGGGAAAATGTCTGGGAGAGTATCTCCAGGCCTGTAGATGGCACCCTGGGAGGGAGGGATGGGGGCAGGTACCATATAGCTGGCAGAGAAGAAGGGATTTTGAATGCCAGTGTGCAACACCTGAACCTTGCCTTGTCCGTTCTTTTTATGTTTTAAGGTATGTGTCATTTTATTCATAATGTTGCCATCTAAGGTTATTTTGTATAGGGATGGGCAAAGCGAGGCTTTATGAAACACTGAAACGTTCGAAGCAATTGTGACGAATTGTTCTGAAGCTTTGAAACAATTCCGACACCTCAGAGCTGTTTAGGGTGAAACAAATCTGTCAAATGCTTCGTATTGGAGGTGTAGTCTTTAAAGTTCGTGGCTCGCTGTGTTACCTGTGTTTAGTCTTTGTCAAAAGCTAAGCAGTCATGCCCTTGGTCAATTACTGGATGGGAGACCACATGAAGTCACAATAAAGAGAATCTTATTGCTGCCACTATGTGTTCTCTAAATCACTTTCTTCTTATAAAAACTCCTGAGAGTTTAGTTGAAACTGTGTGGTTAATGATGAAGTAAGAAAACATATAA
The DNA here is from genome assembly GCF_017589495.1 of Alosa alosa. Taxonomy (NCBI): domain Eukaryota; kingdom Metazoa; phylum Chordata; class Actinopteri; order Clupeiformes; family Clupeidae; genus Alosa; species Alosa alosa. The sequence goes on along the minus strand of NC_063198.1, from coordinate 18,001,151 downwards.
ACAGATACGACCTGAAACAATAATAAACGGGGATCGAACCACATTTGAGCTGCCTGGGCTACTGAGCAAAAAAAAACCTCACTAACCACTACACCATCATGGTTATTGCTTAAGAGAAAGCTACACTGTTAATTGAACGCGCGGGCGCGCCTGCCGACACCGGTGAAATGCACCGAAGGTTCACTTAACTTTGGTCACATGACATAGGGATTTTGAAGTGAACAATGTTTCGAAGCAGTGCTCACATGACATAGCTGTTTTGAACCACGTTTCGAAGTAGCGTTTCGAAACACTTGTGCTTCGAAGCCTCGACACTAATTCGAGACGTCGGTTTCGAAAGTCACACCCCTAATTTTGTAGAAATTGCTGGTTAATGTGTTGAATGATCCTGATTTGATTCTTTTTAAATTGAAGTAAATGTTGATTCAAGCAAATGTGTGTTTTCCACCATTAACCATGTGGCCATGGCTTTTTGGTGAGGTTACAAAGGAATGAATTGTTTGCTAAATGTTGTGTTTATTCTCACCACTATATTCTTATGAAAGATGTTAATGCGTTAAATGTGTGTGTTAATCGATTTGATGTTGAGTGTGTCTGAACATTGTTAAACATGTTTGAATATTTAAGTATTTATATTTAATGTTGAGTGTGTCTGAACATCGTTAGACATGTTTGAATATTTAAGTATTTATGCTTAAAGTATTTTAATTAATAAATGGAATGCCAGTGTGCACCTGAACCTTGCCTTGTCCGTTCTCTTTATGTTTTAAGATCAAGCAAGGGAATGTGGTTGTGCCGTGCCCCAAGCTCCCCTAGACTTGGAGGCCGGTAATATGTGCATATAGACAAAGGTTATCAGAGGTTTTCCTGAGCCCATACAATGACAGGTCTGGTTTTGATGCAGTGCCATCTGAGGTCCGAAAGACCACGGCCATCCAATTTGTTTTTCAGCTCTTTCCCTTGTTTGCAAAGATTTCACAATTTCATGTTAAGAAGAAATGACATTGTTTCATCATTTGTGCACACAGGTTTACACAGAGTGATGAATACCCCTACATCTTTATTCTAAGAGACCCTGCTTCTCTGGGATGCTCTTTTTCATACCCAATCGTGTTGCCAGTTACCCTAATTAGTTGTGAAACATTCTTCCTTTTGCTTTATTTATCATTACACAACTTTTCCAGCATTTTGTTACCCCGTCCCAATTTTTTTTTTTAAAACATGTTGCTGGTATCAAATTCAAAAAGAACATGTATTTTCCATGAAATAGTCAAATTTGTCATTTTTAACATTTGATATGTTGTCTGTGTCCTTTTTGCAACTAAATATGAGTTTAAGAGATTTGCAGATTATTACATTCTGTTTTTATTCACATTTTACACAACGTCCCAGCTTTTTCTGTTTTGGGGTTGTAGTTGCATTATGTTACGACCCTTCCTGTCCCTGTCTGCTTTGCTCTCATGTCTGCCTTTTAGGGGTGTAGCTTAGTGGGCAGGTGTACCTCATCCTAATTGCACAGCTGGAAGTATAAAGGTCTACTTGGTGGCTGCTCAGTTGTTCCCTCTCTCTCTCCATCAGACCATGTGTCGCATGTCTTTTGTTTGGATTATCCACATATATAAGTATATATACTCTTTTGAGTCCCATGAGGGAAATTTGGTCTCCCAATCCATGAATTAGTGAAACACACTCAGCACACAGTGACCACACAGTGAGGTGAAGCACACACTAATCCCGACGCAGTGAGCTGCCTGCTACAACGGCGCTCGGGGAGCAGTGAGGGGTTAGGTGCCTTGCTCAAGGGCACTTCAGCTGTTCCTACTGGTCGGGGTTCGAACTGGCAACCCTCCGGTTACAAGTCCAAAGCCCTAACCAGTAGGCCACGGATGCCCCTAAACTCGGGTAGAGGACGTATCAGATATTAAACTGATAACAACAGATACTACACTTGATCTTAGCCAAAAGGCCGAGAAGCGATTACACCACACCTTTATTTTCTTACCATCTCACATCCTGACTGCACTTTATATTTTCAGTGCATATTTAATTTAATAAATATCTTTATCCACGTGTGGTCTCCCTCATGTTAACCCACCACAAACGAGCCTGGTGGTTGTAACAATTAATTTGCAACTATTGTTAAATTTAGCCTAACAGTTTGAGAGCCAAAAAAGTGTCAACACTTGATATCAACAGATTAGCTGCCATCACAGTTCTTTCAATCTCTCCTGTATGTTTGGCACTGCCCCACTAGGACCTCACACCAATTTATTGACGCAGCCCTGACCATCTGAGCCCTGCAGAGCTCAAATGAACAGGTGACATTTCCAGTTTACCTTTGAAGAGACTTCTCGCACTTTCTTTCCCATGGCAGCTGGAACCACACTTAGGGCATTGTATCTACATGGCAGAATAAATAAATGTCTTTATAAATTACTTAATCAAAACACTCAACACTCATTTGTGTGTGAAGATTATTTGACATTTTAAACAATGACATGGTACAAACAGCGTCCTTATGCATCATTGTGGATGATTCTAAGTTACATGGTTATTTATATAGACTTTGCTAATGTTAACAGCCTACTCTACAGCCAAAATGTATTCAGTAAACATTCTTTATGCTCAGACAGGAAAAAATATATCATGTAATACATGTTGTTATGCAGATTGTGTTAGAACAATACTTAAACTTAGAGTGAAATAAATTACAAAAATGAGGACCATAATAAAGTAGGCTTCTGTGTCAAAAACAAACATTAACCTTTTGAAACCAAGGTCCTTGTAGCTTTTTTTCTTCTCGTCTATGTACACATCTGCAAGAAAAGCATAATGGAAAATACATAAAAGAATGCTTGCCTTCTGGTATTTGCCTTGGTGTGCAAAGGCAACCAACCAAGGCTATCTGTTGTATGACATCTCATAGGCTTCCCTCCACCAGTGTGTCAAAAGGCAGGGTGTGTAAACCACTGTTTTTGTAATCATGGCTGATGATTTGAAGAGAGTAGTGCTCACCTCCCTTGAAGAAGCCTCCTGCCTTAAACTCTTCAACCCCAATCTCCTCAGGCCCTACACCTACCAGGGCCACTCCGTTAGCCTTCAAGCTCGGCTCCAACTTGCTGACCTCTGAGGCAGTCCACCTGCAGATCTGACAGCCAAACCGCCGCAGAAAAAACAGCACGACAGCCTGCTCTCGCCACAGTGACCCCAGTTCCACATTCTAAGACACAAAGAAGGTGTCACCGAAGATGTCTGATACTAGGGTCCCTCTTTGGTATCCCTGAGGCCCATCATATCAAGATCAACAAATTAGACAATTAGACAGTAGCCTTTAGATTCCAGAATAATGAACATTTCCTTGATCGCATATGGTTAAAATGGTGTGTCAGGATCTCCAACAATCACTAGTATTGAGTACATTTTCAAACAACCAATACTAGGCTGAGGCTTGAAACAAACCTCTCAACTCAGACTTATATACATAGCCTAATGCAACAAAACCACCATGTTACTATAGACACCAAGGAGACTGAACAAAACAGACTGCACGAATACCAGATTAATTCACCATAACCTGCCACCTAAAAGACTAGCCTAATTTACTCAAATGTACAGCAATTACGCGCCTTATTCAGTGTCTATGTTGGTTCCATCAATCACTCTCAGCATGTTATCTTGATACACAGAACGCTAATGAGACCCTAATGCACACTGCCCCCCATGGGGATGAGTATTTACTAGTGAACTAAACTGAAGACAACTACATAATAGTGGTGAATTATATAGCCTGCCAGAATTGAGCGAAGATAGTCCTGCGACTCTGCGCCTAACGACGTTGGCTATAGCTTTCATTCACAGTGTCACATGAGGAAGCAAATGACATATGAAGATATTTAATGAAGTTGTGTGCATCCTTCTACAAAACATTTCCAATATATGTATATGAACTAACAACAAAGCCGATTTATTTGCTTCATGGAGCTGTGAATTTAAACGTTAAAACTTGATCGCTAACGTTAACGATTTGTAAACTTTTTACTTTACCTCCCCAGACGCAGCGTTTTTCAGTCCATTTGAACTTATTTTGGCAAGATCCACAGGTGCCATCTTTGGTTACGTCTGTCTGCGATTACCGAGGTAGCTGTCAAAACAATGTGCATTAGTATACATTCATTACATGCTCAGTTTATAGCAACTTTTGTCATCTGTAACCTCGCCCCTTGCTATGTAACTATGAATGGCTTCCTTACTGGCATGTGAAATGGACCTATCACAAACTAAAAGTCACACTAGAAGGCGGGTCTAGTTGTATAAACGTATTTTCAAAGCGTGCAGTTTACACAATCAAAGAGAGTATCATGATGAACATGTTATTTATGAAATACATGACATTGTGTAACAGGAAATGAGGTGTTGGATATTCCAGGACAATATAGGCTATGTGGATTTCATATTGTTGCAGGAGTTCAGAAATCACTCATGTCCCTGAGTTTCCTAGGTTGAACCTGGGAGTGGTACTTAAAGGTTTAAAGGTTAGCATTACTTGTCACCTGCCCTGCAATGCCATACACTCATCTTAATGGTGATATTTTGTATGCCTATGCCTAGACTACTTCAGGGGATTTGGCATGTATTTTACTCTTTAGGCTATTGCAGAACACCACAGGATTAAATTAGGTCTTTAGGGTGGGAACCTCAAACAGATCCGCCAAATGAGTTAACCATTATGTTTGTAATTTTTTCCACATCTGAGCTTTGTGGTGGTCATAGTTGAACTAAGGACAAGCATTCAGCCATAAAAAGATAAAGGTTCCTCTATAGAACCAGTGTTTATATACCCCTAAATTACACACACTCAAGTGAACATCATCTCCCTTGGAAACTTGATCATTTGATTGACAGTTCAATACAAAGTTTACTAAATGAAAACGGCAAGTTAAATCAATTTACTTGACCTATAAATCAGCACTTTTCGCTGCCAATAGCCTATTTGTCAAACATCCGTCAACTGATTTCACTTCAGACAAATATGTTGCCTAACATTACTTAATTAAGTAGCACTGATGAGTTAGTAATGGATAATAGCTTCATCAGGCAAAGCCTATCATAGAGAGAGTGCCATACAAGTGTTGGGGGTCCAGAGGGGAAATGTTTTGTGTGTTTCTGTGGTAACATTTTTAATTCTTATGATTAATATTGTCCATTAAAAGTTTGTATGTTTTAGTATTTACACACTCATGACATAGCATACATTGCACACATTCAGTCTGCTGTCAGGGAAAATGTCTGGGAGAGTATCTCTAGGCCTGTAGATGGCACACTGGGAGGGAGGGACGGGGATGGGGGACAGATAGATAGATAGATAGATAGATAGATACTTTATTGATCCCCAGGGGAAATTCAAGTACCATATAGCTGGCAGAGAAGAAGGAATTTTGAATGCCAGTGTGCAACACCTGAACCTTGCCTTGTCCGTTCTCTTTGTGTTTTAAGGTATCATTTTATTCTTAATGTTGCCATCTAAGGTTATTTTGTGGAAATTGCTGGTTAATGTGTTGAATGATCCTGATATGATTCTTATTAAATTGAAGTAAATGTTGATTCAAGTTGATTCAAATGTTTGTTTGCCACCATTAACCATGTGGCCATGGCTTTTTAGTGAGGTTACAAACAAATGAATTGTTTGCTAAATGTTGTGTTTATTCTCACCACATGTATATTCTTATGAAAAATGTTAATGCATTAAATGTGTGTTAATTGATTTGATGTTGAGTGTGTCTGAACATTGTTAAACATGTTTGAAGATTTAAGTATTTATGCTTAAAGTATTTTAACTAATAAATGGAATGCCAGTGTGCAACACCTGAACCTTGCCTTGCCTATTCTCTTTGTGTTTTAAGATCAAGCAAGGGAACGTGGTTGTGCCGTGCCCCAAGCTCCCCTAGACTTGGAGGCCGGTAATACAAGCATCAGAAAAAGCAGCTGGCTAAGGCCAGTCTTGAAAGACTGTTATATTGCGACCTCCTACAACTCATAATATCTGACCCATCAGGTTGCCAGCACTTTGATGAAAACAGGACTACAAACTATCAATCCTACAGTGTTAGAAAATCATGGCTTACATCGAGCATCAACAAACCTTTGACCTTTTACACTTTCAGTGTACACACGCAGTGCACATCTGCAGGAAAAGCATAATGGAAAAACAATAAAGGCATGTTTGCTTTCTGTCATGTCTTGTTGTGCACTAAGGCAACCAATTGAGTACTATCTGTTGCACATAAAATAAAGCTTATAGACCCTTTCAACAATAAAAACAAAAACAATGCTTGAACGTTCTATTTGGGCCCCAATCTACTTCCTCTGTATTAAGATAACATATGGAATGTTAAAAAGAAAGTCTTGTGGGGCCAACTATGCTGATAATGGAACTCTCTTGAAAGGGTCCATATCCTCCACCAGTGTCAAAAAGATTAAAGGTCAAAATTGTTAAAGGGAAAGTGTCTCCAATTAGCCCTTGTTTTATGAGTCAAATTTCAAACCATCTATACCTCTGAACACAAATCATAGTATATTAATTGAAGCTGCAAATTACTGTCACATGGAGAATATGCTTGATGTAAACTCCAGATATGCGTCACACCTTTTTAGTATAATTTGTTATCAGATAACACATGATATGAGTTGCTGGGGTTCAACTAAAATCATTCATTAACCATGCTCCTCATCCATAAAGTCGAACTTGTTAGCAGTATACTGAGTTCAAAGGTCAATTGCATGGTACATAAGTGCTGTCAAACGTACTGTGCTTTGTAATAATATGACAGTTGTGTGGGATTTGGTGATATCATTGCCTATTGGTCTATTGCTGACCACCACAGGATTGATTTACTCTTTGGGAACCTCCAGACAGACACCACTGTGGTTATTTAAAATTAACTAATTGTCGAATTTGTAAATCTTCCACATCTGTGTTTTGTCCTCAGCGGACAGCTGAGTCCACCAGGCTCAGTTTTATAGGGGGCACAGGTGGGCCTGGCTCACGCCAATATTGTAATTGATTATATTGAACAGTTTTTTGTTGATGGGTGCCGCCTCTTTCCCTCTGTCCAAATCATATGGTCCAAAAATCTTATTGCAATCAAGTCAAATAGGCTAAATAAAATGAAGGGTGTGTGTAGTCTAACTCGCTTTCGTACTGTTCAAGCGGCAAACCCCAAAACAAATTATTTTTATGCCGCTAAAATGCAACTCAATTTAATTGGCCACCATTGTGCTGGACAGAAATATATGCCACTTACTTCAACATTTATTTTTTTCAAAAGTAAACCTACTACAAAATCCCAAAGATTAACTAAATTACCCTCTGGCCCCTCAAGAAAATCCCGTTGGCGTACACAGCATCCAGTTAGATGGTGCTGAGGCTGCAGTCGAATGATGGGGCGCGGGGGTAACCTGACGTCACGACGTAGATATAGGCTAGCATGGGAGGAGATGAAGAGAGAGGGGGAAGGCTGAAGAATAATAGCTGAAAAATGACTGCACCAAAGATACCGCAAGGGGAAAAAGATGACTATTTCAAATTCAAAGCCATTGCTGTAAATAAAAAAAGCATGGTGTACCTATTTACCTTCAACGAACGCTGTAATAAATGAACAGAATCCCCGAAAAGGTAATATTTTTCATGTTTCCATTTGCACGCCTTGTCCAGTAAAAGAAAGCGAACAGATGGCTTGGGACGATGTGGGCTAGACTATATTGATCACACTTTGAGCAAACTGACAAGTCACTGATCTTTAACCTATAGCCTATATAATTAGCTACTCATTGAAATTCACTAAGCCATTTTCCGCTGCCATATTTACTGCTTTTTCTCAATTGTCTAGCCACATAACCTCAAGACAGCAACGAAAACAGTGTTTGAATGATCTATTTTTCCAAACATATTTAGACTATAAATCTCTACTAATACGATATGGAATAAATGAAACGTCGCAGTATCGTAATAAATAAGCCAGTGGAAAGGGGATGCAGCAGTCTTTCTCTTATACTCAGCTCCAGAGCACATGGACTATGCGCATCTCCTCCTCACGAACCTGCGCAGTGGTTGCAGTGTTTCGTGTACACGAGGTGAAATGTCATATCACTTATTACGGTTTGGCAATGGCGGTTCCCGATACCGCATGCGTCTGGGTATGTCTTGTGAAATCCATAATTTACTCTTAAAATTTGTTAGGTCTTGTGTAGGTATAGTAGCATGTTTATAAGCGGTATTTTCCAACTCGTGTCCTCTAAATGTCATGATGCTGCTCTGCTGTTAGCAAGGCACACGGCATGGAGTTTGTTTATGGCACTAAGTCTCTCTATCTCTCCATTCCTCTTGAATTTCCTTTATTTGATAGTTGTGTGTGAGTTGTTTTTTGTTGCTTTGACTGCATTTATTTCTTTGTTGTTGTTGTAGAGTCCAGCAGGTAGAGAGTGATGTCATCTCCAGGCATGGGCACTCCGAGTGATCCCCTCCTGGCCAGCCCGGCTGGGAGCAGAGCTGGATTGATCCAGGACGCCTCCTGGAGGCCCTCTCTCCCCAAGACCTCCAGCTTCCCATCATCCACTACGCGCCACCTCAGCCACCGAGCCAACAACTTCCAGAGGCACCCCAAGAGGCGAAAACTCATCAGGCCCTCGCCGCCTCCACCCCCCAACACCCCCTGCCCACTGGATCAGCTGGACCTGACCGAACTCCCACCCCGCCGGACCTTCACAGAACTGCTGTTCAATGGCTGCATCCTGTTTGGCATTGAGTTCAGCTACGCCATGGAAACAGCCTATGTCACACCGGTGCTCCTTCAGATGGGCTTGCCAGATCAGTTCTACAGTTTGGTGTGGTTCATCAGTCCAATCCTTGGTACTGCACATTTGAGTCGTGTTAAGCCAGGGTTTGGCTGTCAATGTTGTGTGAATTGGTTAAGTGTTCATTGACTAATTCTCTTTTCCACCTAATGCATTGAGTGAGTTTATAAAGGGACACCAGGCAACGTTTTCGTGTTAATTAATCATCTTTGTAAGTCGGTATATGGTTAAATGACTCATTATAGGGCGAATGAAGACTCTCTCGCCCGCCCCTACTGCCTGTAGGAAGAATAGGCTATCCTGCTTGCAAATTCAGTGTATCGTACCTGCCGACCTTCAGTCTCACAAAGTCTCAGACATTGCGAGAAGCAGGATCAGTTTACATCCTGCATCCACAGCACAAAGGCAGGCTACCGAAATGCTAGCGATTGTTGCAAACGTGTGTATAATGGCAGAGCCGGCAAAGAAGCAGCGAAAACCCTTGACGGAAGTTGCAAAGAAAAGGAAGAGAGCTTTAGACCGAGCGAGGGCTCGCACACGTATCGACACGTACAGACACTAAGGGGAGTTTCGTAGAGAAAAAGCATCAGGCTTGCCTGGTGTCCCTTTAAAAGCTCTTGGTCTCACCCTTTAATGTTCTTATGGTCCTCTTTAAGTGTCGGGGCTTACATTCACCTCAGATGCTGGTCACAATCGAACCCCATTCCTCTCCATCCTCTACTTTACAGGCTTCTTACTACAACCGATATTGGGAGCGTGGAGTGATCGCTGCACATCGCGTTTTGGTCGGAGAAGGCCATTTATCTTGGCCTTATCGCTGGGTAAGACCAACATTGCATCTTTATTTATTTCACTCTTCCCTCCACGATGGGGCACAGGGTAAAATGGCTGCCCTGAGGTCTTTCTTTCAACATATACTGTCTTATGCATTAATGTGCAGTTCCAGTCTTCCAACAACATCATGCATAAATATTAATGACACAGATGGCACACACACACACACACACACACACACACACACACACACACACACACACACACACACACACACACACACACACACACATAATTTGACAAAGACTGTGTGTAAGAGAAGGAGAATATCTTGTGTCTGGCTTAATTTACATCTGCCAATCTACCAAAACCAGATTAGTACATTATACAGTATTCATATGCAAGCTGCACTCTTCATACACTCAGAGTATTTAATATTTAATAGGTTTTGACTGTGCAGTCTTTGTCAAATGCTTAGAGAAGTATAGTCTCTGTGGAATATAGGATATTTTTATTTTTGTATTTCCATGGAATTATTAATGTTTGTCTGTTGTCTATTTTCAGACCTACAGAATGCATGTACTGTACTTAATTTCCTTTTTGATCGTTAGGTTTTTCCTCACGTTTTTTGACGTTGTTGCTGCTTTGTGATTTAATGTGGGTTGATTTGTTTTTTCTATGAGAACTATAGACTACATAGGCTTCAGCTTACATGATTGAATGCTACTTTTGATTCATGTAGTATGTCCAAAGTGAAGAATGTAATATAAAAGCGGAGTAAATCACTGTATTTCATTTGTATTGTGTAGGAGCGCTAATGGGCTTAACACTGGTTCTGAATGGACGGGACATAGGAGCAGCAGTGGCAGACACAGCTGTCAATCACAAATGGGGCATCGTGTTGACAATATGTGGGGTGGTTCTGATGGACTTCAGCGCTGACTCAGCAGACAACCCAAGCCACGCCTACATGATGGATGTCTGTGGTCCAGATGATCAGGACAGAGGGCTCAACATCCATGCACTTCTTGCAGGTATGTGGTGAACCTCACACAACATCTAGGTTATTGCTGTTTTTCTCTGTAGCTTTGGTGCCTTTCTTGAATCATCATTAATGTTTGCACAACAGTTAGTGCAATTCTCAAAACAATTAGTGCAAACCGCACCACATACTGGATTACCTGCAAAAGCGTGTATCTTAGTCAAAATGCTTTGTGCAAGTCCTTAGCCATTGTTCATGAACAAGGTAGTCAAACTGCTGTGTCACATTGTCAATATGAGACTTTACTCTGTAAGTATTTCTAATAAAAAAAATCGACAAGGAAGCACTTTTCTGTATATATGCTATGTTGTCGGGGTATTGATTGCAAGAGACTGGATATGTTTCAACAGTGTACAGACGTTGTTACAGTATAAAGAAAGCAACACCTTTTACAGGTGATTGTGCAAAGGAAAAATTACAAATTTACACTAAAACTTAGGAAACACCCCTTATGACAACTAGTTATGGCAACTAGTTTAACACTGAACGTATTGATAAGGAGTTGTAAAAGGAAATCTAGTAACACAATGTAAGACAAAAAAAAATTCTAATGCAAAATAATTTTAGACTTCTGACATTTGGTCTGCTCTGACAAGTCTGTACCCAGTGGTGTAGTCAACGTGATATGCAGGACTACGCAGTATACCCACTTAAAAAGCATCACCATCTCAGTATACCCACCTAAAATAGACAAGGATAGGTATTAACATTTGGGGTTGATCACAGTATACCCACTAAAGCTAACTGCTACATCTCAGTACACCCACTATAGCTAGCTACACTACACCACTGTCAATGTCACTGCATGCAGGTGCTTGTTCTACTGTTTTACTGTTCTAATGTTATTCTGCCACACTTCTATTGTTTCCCAAGCTTCTGTTTCTTGCATGCCTTGTTCAGGACTAGGTGGTGGCTTTGGTTACATCGTAGGAGGCATAAACTGGGACCACACTGAGTTCGGCAGAGCCATGGGCGGCCAGCTCCGGGTCATATACATGTTCACCAGCGTCACCCTCGTGGCAGCCACGGCGATGACCCTGACCAGCATTCCGGAACGGCCACTACCTCAGTCTCAGTCGCGTTCCACACGGAGTGCCCTGAAGAGCCCAAGCCTGCCCCTGCCCCCCTCCCCACCCGCCCCGCCAGGCACTGGCCTGAACGAGGAGGACGAGGAGGACGGCTTGTACAACTACCAGGCGTCCAACCCGCAGCGGCGCTACACCGACCCGCTGGGCCACTCGTGCAGCGCCAGTGCGCGGCTCTGCGCCGGCCTCACCAGCCCCATCTCGCCACTCAGCCCGCTCACGCCCAAGTACGGCAGCTTCATCAGCCGCGACAACTCCCTGACCGGCATCAACGAGTTTGCCTCCTCACTGGGCACCTCGTACATCGACAGCGTTCTCATTGACTGTTACACGGGCCAGCAGACACCCCAGCTGCTGGAGCCAGAGGCCGTGGGGCCGCAGATGAACGCGGGGGACACCCCGCCTCCACTGCAGGTGCCCGGGCCTGCCAACGAGGTCCGGACTGGTGCGGGTCAGGAGTTGGGGGAAGGGACGGCCGAGCAGCCGCAGGAAGCCCATCAGACGGTAGAGGGCTCAAACCCCACGGAGGGGACGCAACCAAACGGTAGCGAGGCGTTGCTAGCAATTGAGGGCGCGCAACCAAATGGGAGCGAGGGGGGACCCAAGCCTGGTGTGGGGTCGAAGAGGGGTAGTATCCTGAAGCGGCCTCAGAGTCTGGCTCTCACAGAAGACCCCCTGTTAACCCCCAGCACGATGGAGCACGGACGCAGGCGCACTGTCACCTTCAGCCAGCAGGTGGGGCTAGACTTACTGTAGTAGGAATTTGTAGGCATTATTGTAGGAGTATCTACACTGAGGTTGCACTAGGTGTCTTCATAGGTGTCATACTGGAGTCATGAGTAACACACATAAATATCATTAGGTGAGGTGTAAATAGCAGCTCTTCAGTGAGTCATAGGTTTTATATTATTTTACTAATAGAATTACTTAAAGTGCCTTTGAGCTATGGTGGGTAGAGCATGGGCTACTGTATCCGTGAGCATCGTTGGGTTTAACCAACAGACCTGCACAAGTAGTTATTTTGCTTCAATTGTGAGAGAAAACTGAGCGAGCAACCAGGGTTAAACATCAATACATTTTACAGAGCATCTCACCAAGCCATAGAAAATTACACTTCAGCTGTAATTTGATAAAGAAAATTATCTTGATAAAGTGACTCTTAATCTTTGCTTACGTTGATCCTCCAGGTGGCAAATATCTTGTTAAATGGCGTGCGCTATGACAGCGACCTGAGTGACAGAATAGAATCTGCGGATAACCAGATGTCTATGAAGCTGCTCTGCATCGCCATCTACAGGATGCCCCCATCATTGCGCAGCCTTTGCACCAACCATTTTTTTGGGTGAGGAGGAAGAACTCAACATGTCCTTGTGTTATTTCATGGTCACATCCAAATTAGGACACGCCTATTTTTGTCCTTAAAAGTATTTACCCATTGGCCACAATGCCTTACTGTACTGCAGAATCGCTGAGAGTGGCCATGTATGTGCGTCAGGCCAAATTAGCTTGATTTTCTCTCTCTCTCTCTCTCTCTCTCTCTCTCTCTCTCTCTCTCTCTTTCTCTCTCTCTCTCTCTCTGTCTCTCTGTCTCTCTCTTTCTCTCAGGCTGGCTGTCCTTTGAGGGCATGCTGCTCTTTTACACTGACTTCATGGGGGAGGTCGTGTTTGGGGGGGACCCCAAAGCGCCCCACGACTCGGAGGCCTACCAGCGCTACAACGCTGGGGTCAGCATGGGCTGCTGGGGCATGTGCATCTATGCATTCAGTGCTGCCTTCTACTCAGGTCAGCCCAGTTAACATTACACCCACGCTTTGTTGGAGCGCTGAATCTAGTTAGAACGCAGAAGCTTTTTAAACATTAATGGTGAAGATGCTGATGTGTTAAGAGCCCTTTTTAATTTATTTATTGTCCGTGTAACCCTTATAATTGAAGGTGTAAGTCTGTTGGAGTGGACTTTTTGTCAATTTTATGCTAATGACCAGGTTTAGGATTTGGCTTAGTATTTATGTAGAATTATCTCCACCTTTTGAATAACAATCAGTTGTCTTGGATACACACATTGTGAGGGAAGAGAGTCCTCCCACACTCCAGAGAAAGAAAACTCGGAGCCGTAGTTCTTCACGTGACCTTGCACGATCCTCTCAGTCAGCACACCGCTTGTCATTGGTGTGTTGTTTCGTCTGTGAACTCTCGCCAAAAGCATCAGCTAAAATGAATCCATCTGAGCTGGACAGTGACAGACTGTCCCTCATTCCCATGGCGTAATTAACACCATCCTATTTGAGCTATTTTTTTCTCATATATCTCCCCATCGTGCTTGGTCATCAGCCTCAGTTTTGCAGACAGATAAGAGATCACAAGAGATGCTCAAGAGATCAGTTCTCATTCATGTTGTGTATTTGGTGTCAAATGTATAAGCTACTTTTGCATTTATCTTGTGTTATTGCAAAACAAATTATTTTTATTTGTCTTGCAGTCTTGGTCTATGACTGTACTTGACCAACTTGTGTGAATGTGTATAGCACCTCTGCTAAGGTAAACCCTCGCTTTCCCTGACCCACAGCCATTCTGGAGAAGCTGGAGGAGCGGTTCTCACTCCGCTCGCTCTACTTCTTCGCCTATCTGGCCTTTGGCCTGGGCACGGGTCTGGCCACCCTCTCCACCAACCTGTACGTGGTGCTGTCTCTCTGCGTCACCTATGGCGTGCTCTTCTCCTCTCTCTGCACGCTGCCTTACTCACTGCTCTGTGAGTACTACCAGAGCCCACAGGTGAGACCACCAACACACTCAATGAGTACTGATAGGTCACTCAGGTACATGATACTGATACTGATACATATATGATTCAAATATCAAAGTAATATACTGATTACTGATGACTGATGTATGCTCCTCATAGATATATCTGATTGACTGTACAATTATAGTAGATTTTCTGTTGATACAACACACAAGCATTCATTGAAGCACGGTCACATTTGGTGTTTCCTATTTGAGTCTATGCCTTTACTTAAAGAATCAGAGAATCTGATTGGTTTATGATGTGTCAGAAACACCAGTCATAGGCCTTGATTGTCTCATAACAGCAAGCCTACTCAGTCAGGCTAATATTAGATATACCTTGTCCACTTCAGGGCAGGAAACTAGGCAGGAAACTGGCTCTGGCAGCATCTTGATAGGTGAATTTGTTCAACAACCCGTCAGCGCATTTAGGCTATGCATGTAGGTTCCCTCTAAACTTTAAAGTATGGGTGTTACTTGCTGATACTGATACCCTGCAAAAAATGCACCTAAGTCATGTTCTGTCTCTTGGTTCTTGCCCCCTCTCTGTAGTTCTGTGGTTCCTCAGAGGATGGGACCAGGCGGGGGATGGGTGTGGACATCTCCCTCCTCAGCTGCCAGTACTTCCTGGCACAGCTCCTGGTCTCCGTGGCGATGGGCCCTCTGACCTCGCTGGTGGGCGGGGCCCAGGGCGTGATGTACTTTTCCAGCCTGATGTCGTTCGTGGGCTGCCTGTACTCCTCACTGTGTGTGGTGTACCATCTGCCTCCACCAGAGGGTGCCCCCCCCAAACGAGGCCCAGCCACTACTGGTGCACATTTAAAAGACCCCCATCCCTTCATCCTCCCCTCTCCCTCCAATGTTGTCTTACTCCCTCCCCCTTAACCAACCCCCACCCCAACCCCCAGCTGAAACAAATGATGCTGCACACACACACACAAACATGTATTCATCACATTTTCTCATCTCTCCCCCTCCTGTGCCATATCAACTCTCACCATCACCCCTCCATGTTCTTCAATGGAAAAAATATGGTCTTCTCAATTGCTTTATAACACATACTTTACATACTTTGTTGCCCTACACATTCTGATATCATATATACTGTCCGTGTCTGGCCAGCTGCAGACAGGACATAGGGCTTAGAGTAACCTGGCAAAGAGAGTATGCTCTATTGTTTCCATACATTTGCATCGGTGCATTTACGAAAGATTTTTGCAAATACATTTGCTATGCTAATGCCTCTGATTGTGCGTGTAGCGTTGTGGATGAATCTGTTTGTATGCTTGTCTTTGTACCATCTGATGAGGCATGCTTCTCTTCAACATTTGAACTCGCTTGTGAGAATGTTGATGTTTTGATACATTATGATCCCCTCATCAAACACACACACTGGGGCCAAAGTATTTATCAATTTCCCCAATGGATCGGGTGTTGCATTAAAATGATCAATGACAATATCAACATCATGTTACCATAGTTTATAAACCTGAAAAGAAATCAACCTCCCAAAGCAAAAACAATGTGAGTGATCATGTCAGTAGTGAGTACTCCTTTTATGTCACAAGAGAGCGTTCTTTTCTGTTAAGAATTTGGGTAACACTTTTCTTGGATAGTCCGGCCACAGAGACTTAATAGATAATCTGATTCAAGTTCAGTATGTAGAATTGTTGTTGAACAATTACTGAGCATGACAACCAAATCCAACCCTTTACCTTAAAGCAACACCATAGATTGTTTTGTACCTTAAAATAATGTTTCCAAAACCGTTTCAGTGGTTCATCAACTCGTTACAGGGTGAACAGCACTTCATTCGCTTCTCGGCCCTCTATCGGCTATAACCGCTTCCAACCTGTAGGGGGACTGTAGAGAAAAAATGCTTTGGTATTGCTTTAATTTTAACCATAGATTAACCATAGATTAACCATAGATTAACCACAGATTAACCATAGATTAACCACAGATTGCCAACTGATAGTTTGTTGATAATCTGAGCATCTGTTGATAGTCTGTGCGGGCAGATTATCCAAGTAAAGTGTGACCAGAATTTGCCACTGTTACACAGTCTTGTAACACCAACTAGAAACACACAAATGCACAAATACTTTGCACATTTTTTTAAATTACTATAAGCAATGCTGAAACATTGGCAAGTCTGTATGCCCCTAAAGCAATCAGGATGGGCTGCCTACTTAAGGGAGTTTCCTTTTTTATATACTTAGTTGTGTGCTGAGTGTGTTTCACTAATTCACAGATTGGGATAAATGCGGAGACCAAATTTCCCTCACGGGATCAAAAGAGTATATATACTTATACTTAATATGCAGCCTTGGACATCCTTGGTGTTTTGCTTCTTAAATGTAGAATGGCTTTTCTTTACTAGGTTTCTATATCATAATGTATCATTCTGCAAACATGCATTGGAATCATCAAAGGTCACGCTAGGTGTAAAGCCAACCAGATTTATTAACTTGGTTATTGATAGAAAATTGCATATTGATATCTGTACACCAAAAACATGGAATAAGGTCCTTTACTTGTTAGCATTGACAACCACATAAACACTGTGCAATGGAGAAGGGAAAATTCTTAAATAAATTGACACTTCCTTCACTGCAATTAAATACATCATGCATTAGCGAAGCACTCAAAGTATTTAATTGGTTGTTTTGTTATTTCTTCCAAAATTGTGTGGTCTCAGTGTTGCTCTCCATCATGTCACCATTTGCAACCATCTCCAGCACGTGGCGTTTTATGCAGTCACTGACATGAACCATGGAGTTATCACTCCCTCACTCGTCCCAGCCCACTGTAGTGGAGTGCACTCTCCACCCTTGGTCACCCAGGTTCTGTCATGATTGTTGTAGTGACAGCCATTCTTGTCGTCATCAGGCAGAGTTGAAGTTGAGACTGGGGTGTGAATCAGCAGTCAATATGGAACCGACCAAAGCCCAAGGAGGAGCTAAAAGGCAAAAGAAATATATATATATATATATATATAAACTCACAACAAATGAACGAACTGTTGGCTCAAGAAAAATCAGGAAGCTGCGCATGATAACGTCTGAGCATTGAGTCAGTGCACATGAAATGTTATTGGAGGGATTTTGAGTGCTAGCAGAGATTTTTTCTCTCTTATACGCACTATGAAGAGGTGTCCTGAATTTTCACTTCACACGCTGCAAAGCATAAAACTCTTCTTGCCATGTCTTGGAGTCATCAGATAGCCAGCCTATGAACAAATAAGTACATAAAAAAATCCAGCAATGTGCTAATAGACTTTATTTAAAACAAGGGAACAATGTACCACTTTTGGCTTTTGGACCAGTGGATAACTGACAAGCTTGGTGATGTTTGTTGATGCCTCATTTTTTTCTTGCAAAATCCAATTGTTAAAGCCATCTTCAGCATTCCTTCTTACGTCAGCAATGGTACATTGGATTGTTAGCACTCCTGGAACCATTTGCCATTGAAGCCTAGATGCGCAACGGATGTTTTCAAGAGTGCCTGCTGTCTAGCAAGTGTTACAAATATTAAGGTCAACCTTTTTTTTTTGACCCATAGGGCAAGCACACCATAACATCATATCTCAACAGCTACTGCATACTAAGACTGTCATATGACAAAGGCTTAATCAGGGTTGATTTATATTGCGAGGTATTGGTAAAGGAAAAACCTGTATTAGATCAAGACTTACGTTTTAAAGATTATCATAATTGTACTTTTTTTTTTTTTTTTTTTTTTACTGTTCCACTAGCAGAATAATTCAGGTTTGGTGATGGGAATGTATTATCTGTCTCTTTACAATATGATTTACCATAAAAGGAGTGTGCAAAAATCATGGATTAACTTTCTTACACTGAATGTAATCCAAACAGGATTGATTTGAAATTGCCGTTTTATTCCACTGCAGATTGCCACTAGGTGGAGACAAAGAATCATTTAAAATGAGAAAGTTGATTGGCAGTGTTTAAAAAAAGCCATGAAAAGGACTAAGCTGTTTTTAATTATTTCTACTTGCCCATAAAGAGGTGCCATAGCCAATGACTATATTATAGAAATTAGTAATCATTTCGAGCTCATTATCATTAAGCCATCATTCAAAATCTATAAATCACTCTATACAAAAGCACTTTCTCTTCCTTTGAGTGCTAACAAAATCGTCCAGTGCAATCTTTACATATGGCTGTTTCAAATAATTAAGACAGCATGCTCTTACCAGATGCATTCTGAAACATTCTACAGCATGTACAAGTTTAATCTGCTCCTAAGTAGCATTTAAGCATATTGTTTTAAAAAGAAATCAACAGGTCAAATTCTGCTATATGAAATGTAAGTACTGTGTAATGTGTCAACATGCAATAATAAAACACCCCACACCAAATTAAAAAGACTGATTTATTTATAATCCAGAACCAGAATATACAAAGCAGTGGTTGAAGCAACCAAAACACAATCCATATAACTGTTTGAAAATAGACTGAGAGCACCAGACCTGACGTGTTCGCTTTAAGACAACTGTAGACTTACTTCTCCTGAACTCTCAGTTAATAAATGCAGTAGGAAAGTAACCCGAGACAAAACTGTACACATTGGATTTCAAAGGCAGAATCTTACCAAAACGGAGAACAAAAACGACCAAAACATTAAGGTTTAAGAGGGGCTGATACGCACAATACATGCCATCCCCCCCAAGGGGGAGGCTAGCAGTCATTTTCATTTTTTGATTGGGCTCCATGAGACCCCTTCATTGGTAAGTGCCATCTGCTGTACACACAGATCAGCCAAGCGAGGGATTAGCAGCACAAACAAAAGGGATTTAAGAAGCATGTATTAGCCCCCTGCTTAAAACTTATCTTTGGTCTTCAGTGAATCAGAGAGGTCACTCATGAAAATGTTAGAACCTTGTGAGAGAGGGTGCAGATGCTTGTCTGAATCAGAATCAGCTGGTTGGAACATGACGTAGAAATTGTGCTTTGAACTAATACGTACAAAATACTTTTTCTTTTTTTCTTTGTTAAAGAGAGATCTACAAATGTGACTCTGAACCAATAAATAACATTTCATTAAAAAAAAGAAAGGGAAAGTGGGCCATGATGTTATGGGACTCCAGTGCAATAGAATATATTCCGGGTCAAAAAGAAAATGGGTAAAATATACATAAAAGCACAAACTCTACTAGGTCAAGTTGACCACGCAGCTATGGAACAGAGCTGCAGTGTTGTGTTTAGGCTTTCACTTCAGCTTCTGTGGATTCCTCCTTTTCTTCTGTTTTTTGTTTCTTTGTTTCAACCTTCTCCTGAAAGAGAAAGAGGTTCACCAATTAGAGGGTATTCCTGCAAGATTTCAATCATGTGCAAAATGTTGGTACATTTAGATTACACAAAATATGCAAATACATACCTCTTCCTCAGCAGGACGTTTCACTGCTTGTCCATCAACCTCCTCATCTGCACCGTTGTTCTTCTCCTCCCCCTCTGCTTCTGCAGCTTGAGTTTTGAAACAATGATAATGAGTACGAGTGACTTCTACACTTCAAACATATTCACACATGCGTAGCATCTTCAGCCATCAGCTTTCCCCCTCTTTTTTCTAACGATAACCTTACCTTTCTTGTCTCCTTCTTCATGCTCTTTCTTGTCTTCTTCTTCATGCTCTTCCTCATGTGAGGCACCATTTGTCTAATAAGGGAGAAAAAACAGTTTAACACATTTCAATTTTAAATTCTAGATGTATTTTCCTTGAGGGAGGGTGTGTTCTACAGTTTACATCTGTGTCTCTGTCAATCAACAAAGAACTCTACTGAGGGGGAGGGGAAAATTCAACACCGGCACATCAACTACGGAAACAAAAGCTACAAGGGCCTACTGGGAGCCTGCCCCCCACATTACTCACTGTTCCATTGCCATTGGCAGGTGCATCGCCACTGCCGTTCTCTTTCTCCACCTCAACTTCTTCCGTCACCTCTTTTTTTTCCTTTAGGTCCTATGGAAATACATGATTGGTTGAAATGTTAAGGAACTAACAACTTTCGTGTAACTTGATAAGTGTATAAATTCGTCCTTGCCATAAAACACAAATAACGTTACCATTTATTGTGAGGTAACCGCTAAAAAATGGTTTGTTTATAATTCTTGTCCAAAGCGACTTAGAATGATATAAATACACATTAACAGTTCATCATCTAGCCTACATAAAAATACCAATAGTAACAGTTTATATATAATTTAACAGAATACAACCTATAGTGCAGATAATAACACAATGTAAACCTATACAAAGGGAATGTATCTCATCTATAAGTCATTTGATGCTAACGTTAACTAAGTTAGCTAACGTTAACAAGTCTAACGTTTGCTTAAAATGACAGTCACTTACTGGTTGAATAAACCGTTACATAGCTTAAGTTACATTAATTAATAATTACACTTTATTTAACCGGCACATGTCGCTGACATTTGTCAACTATCCGTCGATTAAGTTGACGTTAGACAATAAATGAAATCCAGTCATAATATGAAAGCGTAAAACCTTAGTCAAATGTAGAGTAACGTTAGGCCTACTTATGCTTAAAGTCATTATTAAAGTTTCAGTTAGCTATCAACATAAATCAGTCAAAAAGAGTTGCTTTTAACTTTTCCGCTGAGCGTTTACCTCCCCCATCACTGACGACGCACGCTCCTACTCAAGACAAAAGAAAGGCAGCTCGAGGACCATTTCTCAGCGCGCGCACAGGGAGCTCTGCTGATGCGAAGCGCTTCCCGCCTATTCATCGACGGCTACCCTGTCTATCATTTTTCTGAGGTCTTAACGTTAACCGTGAGGTTATCCCGGAAAAGTGCACTGTACGATCAGACATAATTACAGCGAAAATCAATGAGTCAAGAGTTTAAATATAACTTGACACGTTAATGAAAGCCAAATCAGTTTTACAGGTCTACTGTGTGATGGAAACTGAACGCTAAAAGTAGATTCCTCACTGAAGAGAAATTATCACCAGCACAGCATTGCCCGCGCCGGGTTGTCGTTGCGTTAATAGAAGTTTACGGTTAACCTTAGCAGCTAATTCAGTTGACGTTAACACTGTAAATTTAACTGGCAAGATAATCCCGTCAGTAAATTCAATGTCTGTTTAGGTGAAATATGGGCAACATCACTTTAATTTAATAGCAACTTATGTTAGCTCGACTTCACGGTAGCTACTAACGTTAACGTAATGTTATCGTTATGGGGAAATTCCTTAAACTTTCAGTTAACGTCAGTTAATGTTAATTTAACCTAACGTTAATGTTATAACGTTAATTAAAATCCATAAATCCAACCAACACCACCTCTCTCTTTTCCTAAAAATTAGCTTATTCTGAACTTTATCTTTGATGCTGCAACGTTTACGTCTTTGTGTTAACGTTGCCTGTTAGCTTTAACTTTTAACGTCACCTGAGAAAGTTAACATAAGTTAATTGTTAACGTTAATGGGTAAATAAATCTAATTTTCGTAAACTTACCTTAGCGGTTATCTCTGTGGTGGTAGTTGTATCTACTGCAGTATCAGCCATAGTTAATGTTATTGTGTTTATAAATGAGAATATCCTTGAGATGATATCGTTTGAGGATGAGGCGATGCGTCTTACAACTGAGGTGAAATGAATCGAACGCTGAACTCAACTTCAGAAGTGAATGCGAGATTGTAACTAAGTTAACACCGGATTGGACAACGCAAAGTTCTAAGGACTTCAAGCTTCCTGTCATTGGAGAAATCACTGTCAATGTGTGTAAGGCCCGCCTTCTAGCTCCTCCTACCAACAGTGATGCTTGATAACGAGAACATTGAAGGATTGCGGATAAAGTATGTGTTAGCAGTGTAGCCTAATTACTGAGTGTAATGTCAGGTTAATATATTTGATCACCTAAATAACAGTTAGGAAAATACATTTTATCTGATCATGATTTGCACTGCACTATATTCTTTAAAATGTTAACCACTTCAATGATCATTTGAACACCAACTCACCACTGGCAGAATCACCTCTCCATCGCTGGATTGACTCTTCAGCAGTTAAGATGTCCATATGCCATCTTGTTCTTACAACCATTAACCTACATTAGTAGTAATATTCAGTTATAGTGTAATTATAGGCGGGCAGCAGTCTAAAACTAGGAAGTGTGATCAGGCATTAGCGATAGGTTATAATGAGTCCACTCTACACTTAGGCCTACTAGTGGAAAGTTCATGTGCAATCTTAGGTCACAGGTCAACAATTAATATGTTCTTGGCTGGTTTGCTTGTTTGAAAAACAAAGACTATAGGAAGTGGGAGGGAAGAAAAGCCTGTACAATTCTTACTCTATTAGAAATTTTGCTTTTTCAGAATGCAATGAAGATAAGATTAATGTTTCACTGAAATTCACAAAATTCAACACAGTCCAAAAAGTAATAACAAAGTTCTTAGAGTGTGCTTTTGCAGACAAATATTTCTTTGTACACAAGGGCATGCGTATGGTCATGGAATTGTGAAAATGCATCAAATAGCTTCTCCAGGCCAGAGATATTTGTCCATCCTTGCCATATGCTTGTGTGGGAGCAAGAGACCTTTAAGCTCTCATAGCACACGTGCTGAGCGAACCACTTTGGGGTCTTTGTTTACAGCCACTGTTTCATTAGCATGTTGTGTGGAGGCCATTGTGTCCCGCATGGAGACACTGGGCAGCTGTTTCATTCAGCACAAAGCTGATGCACATTATAACACCAAACCCCCCACAATTTGCCACTCCAACAATAGCAAATAAAATGCCTGAGATTCTGAATCAATGGTAATGGTCAAATACTATGTTTTATAACGTTATCCTACCTCATGACATTTTCCTAACCTAATTCATGACTGTGGTACAGTTTTGTAACATGAAAGCTGCACAGTGACCTGATTTATGTCCATTTCAAAACTCTTGTAAGAGTTACAGCGTTGTAAAGACTAGTTCCCGCTTGATGGGGCTACTTGAAGTGAGACTCACTTCTCAATTCCCCGTTTTACTTCTGCTAACACCTAATTTCACTGGGATCCTGCATAACAATAACCTCTCACTAGTCATAGCCTATTGCCGACAGTGATCCTTTGTAAGATATAACAAATATCCAAACAGGTAGATAAAGACCATAAAACAGAAGACTTTGCATTCTGTTTCCTGAATGACACTGATGTCACAAACCAGCAGGGGGTAGGGCATTTTAAATTGATTTGCACAACTCCAGGTGCATAAGAGATAAAACAATCACACTCTCCCATCTTGGTCAGTTTAGATCTCACAGAAAGCCCCGTGGTGGTCACAGATGACCCAGGCTGCTGTCATGTTCTGTAGTTGAGCCGAAGTGGCCTTTTTGTTTCTTGCAGTCTGGACTCGGTTCAATACCTCACATGGACCTCTATGTCTTGTATGGGGTTTAAATGAATACAAATGGGGCCGAACAGGGACGAATGGAAAATATCCATTTGTGTTATTGAATTAAGGACAACACAGAGTATTGTACTGAGTGAAAATAAAGAACTTCTAACCATAAACATGCATCTTGGCAGAGATGTTCTGTTATGAATTATGAATGTTTTAGGTCTTTTATGTTGTTAAAACGTAAATAATAATAAATAATTCATATAGATGTGATTTTGTAATCTATTCCATTCTCTAAACAGAGGGAGATTTTAAAATGAGGGAAAAGGGGATAAAAATGGATACCTGAGGCAGATGAACGCAGTTTTCCCAAAACAGGTCTATTTGTTATTTATTTATCTTAAACCATAAAAACCTGGGTAATTGCATGAAGTACGAGCTAGTACAGGCGACTCAAATGAAAGTTTCCTCTCTGTGTAATTAAGAGTGGTGAAGAGTCACTGTTAGAGATTACAGAACTGCATGTGTTCACAGTGTGTGGTGCTCACAATTGTAAAGATATTAAATCCTGCAAATTTACTTACTTACTAACAGCAGAGGGTATAAGATAAATGAAATCTCTTAAAGCTTATGTTTTCATTTAGACACAAATGGACGGGAACCCGTATACAGAGGAGCTCTTTCATTTAGTAAATGAAGTCCATGTGCCGACCACAGAGTCCTCTAAGAGTCTCGGTCTTCGCCAGCAGGCCACCAGCCTGTCTAGAGCACAGATCCAGACAAGTAGCTTTCAGAGACGAAGACGAGGAAGAGGACGGAAAAAAAAAACCCATGCATCTTGTCCAAGCATTACTCACTCCCAGCAACTGGAAAATGAGTGCAATCACAGTGAGTGGAGGCAGTCTTTGCCTTTGTGAGGTCATTTCCTGTGCTCAGCGCTCTCCCCACAGAGAACCTATACTACCTCCATTTGTTTCCATGGTTATTGGAAGTCACTCAAAATGGGTTTCTGGTTAGAGGGTATAATTTGATTGGGAAGAAGGTTGAAAATGGATGGATTAGTTCAAGGGAGAGAATAAAAAGACATCAACATTATGCATTATACAAAACAGAGAACACTAACTAAAAAAAAAAATAATTTAGATAAAGTTCAGTCTGGGTACAATATAATCATCATAATATGTCATGAATATGAATATACATACAAATCACAATGATTAGGAAATGTGTCAAAGTGAAAACTTCATCTGAAAGGCTAGATATGTAGAAGTGTGAGGGGTCTGCAGAGGGGAAGATGTCAGTCCAACACATCACACCTGATTTGGGGGACAAAAGAGTGCAACCTGACCCATGGAATGCCAGTGTTTGAGATGAGAATGGGCCAGGATTGGGAAAGATCAAAGGTCAGGATTAGGAGGAAAGGGGTCACAGTAATTGGAAAAATCAGGGGGAGTTCTTAGTGGGCTAACTGTGCTCTTTTGTTCCTAACAGTAGGGGCCCACGTGGAATGAATGGGTTTCTCATGGCCTTGCGCGAACCTCCCATAATCCAGAATGTAAAAAGCCAACTCTATTGAAGGAATCTAATCTACTGTACCATTGCTTGACACAACACAAACACACAATGAACACAGACTCAGGAAGTAAGTGCATCACAATGGCACAGCATGGGGCACAAGTGTAACTGCATGACAAACTGTAACACCACTCCACTACTATCTATCATCCAAGTCATGTCTACAAGCACTGATATACAAGATGTTATATGTCATTTTAATGCAATCTTATAACAATCACTCAACAACGGACTTTGTTTGGCTGCAAGACGTAGTTCAGCATAATCCCAATATTTACAGTTGTTGCTAAGGAACATCGGCTGCCAAAATCCTTTAGCCAAATTAAACTAAAATGAGACAGAGAGCCTGCAAGAACAAAATACACGCTAAACACAAGGGATGGAGAGAAATGAGAAGAGAGGGAGGGAGAAAGATGCCCTGTGTCTGATGAATACTCCCACCTTCCAGGGAGTCATTCTTGCCACATGACCCTCTTTTCAGTGGAAATTTCCACTCCTGCAGCAGGGAGGGTCTTCCAAACTTTACCCACCCTCTTCTTTACCTGCGTAGTAGGACCAAGAGTAGCGCCTGCGTTCCTTGTTGCTCTTGATCTCACCTCTAGACCCTCCCACTGCACACTATTGTATTTTTCTTCTACTGTCAGTCGCTGACGAGATTCCGTTTCAAGGCCCTGCAGGACTCAACATGTGCCTGACTGAAAAAATGGATTGCAAAATGCAAAACACTCCAGGGAGCCCCTATTCTACATACCATGAGATAAATGGGGAGTTCTTCCACAATAACACATACAGAATGCATTTAGGGAAAATTAATCCATTGTTCACAAAACATTACAACAACTAAAAAAATCCTTCACATAATTCCACTTCCAGCCAAATGCATTAATCTGAGATTACTCACATCTTATTCTGGGGAAGGGGGGAAAGAACACTTTCAACACAACGTTGAGTTAAATCCAGTTTGCCACATTTCCATATACTGGAGATTAGGGGTGGATGCAAGAACAAAAAAAAAAGTATTAAGAAGAATGTAAATTCCACTGGCAAAGAAATATTTCAAAGTTTGTCATTCGTTATAGGCTAAGCATTTGCCGGTTACATTATGACAACAGATAATTTCATTTATATATGACAGGGGTTTGGGAGGGTTGGCCTGAATGGGGAGATGGTGGACACTGGTGAAGGCAATACTGATTGCTCCCTGATAACTTTCACTCCGGGAGGCTGATGGGTTTGCACAAGGGAATTAGCAGACAGCCCAGTAATCCAGATGGCAAATTACCATTTCCCTCCCTGGCTCCATCTGACAGTCTGCATCCCCCTCTTGGTCTTCATTTCTCTCACTTGCCACCCTCAAACTAGCCAAGGCTGATGAAGAGACAAGCAAGTCGTAGGCATACCCTTCTAGTGTTGAATGTAAAACTATAGATTATACTCTATAAATTAAATACTCCGGAGTCTTAAAACAAAAGCAAATGAGAGTAAGGAGACAAGACCAATAGTACTGTGAGACAGTAGCTGCTTTCAACATGTCCTCCGCACTATGTCCGACCCTTTGGGTGATTCAGATATGATGCTTATATGCAGACATTATGTGTGAATGACACCGACGCACATGAACAGAATCTCCACGTGGTTGAACAGGTTGAATGTGGTTGAACACACACATGAACAGAATCTCTGCATGTTCTTCGCTTCGTTCAGACATGAGCTCATTTACATAATGTCAGTCCGAAAAAACTAGGAGGGGAGTAGTGTAAGAGCCGGCTAAGTTCGGAGTTCCAAATGTCCGGTTAAGTTGTTCAGATATACGATCCAACTGTTTGATATGGATCTGGTCTGGACCTGGGCACCGGTCCACCTCCCGACAGCTGAGCGAAATCAAGCATCGGTGGCTGGAGTGAAAGAGCGTGTGTCTGCTTCTTTAGCGAGGCGGGCTGACCTCACACAGCCATTGTGAAGCACCAACAAAGAGCCATCTGCACAGCAAGCTGAGTAGATAGGAGAGGGGAGCCACGCGTGGGGAGGGAACTTGGTGGGGGGAGGAAAGAAAACAAGTGAAGACACAGGGAGGAGAAAAGAATCAACATGAGTGAGTGAGTGAGTGAGAGATAGACACATTCACAGGAAGAGTGTGGAGTGAGCAAGCGCGAGAGAGAAAGAGGGAGAGAAAGAGAGGGAGAGAAAGAGAGGGAGGGTGGGTGGGGGTTGTGAAAGAAGCGTTCGGAGGGAAAAAAAACCCTGAAATGACACAGTGCAGGCTAAGTGAGGTGAAATCAACTGCCCCTGAGCCGCAGCTGGCCAAGAACCCAGGGACCTTCGAGAGGCTTGCAGGAGGAGGGGCAGCTACAATCACTCAAAGGCACATTTCCTGTACATGTTGGGATAAAATTAAAACACTCACAAAGACAGGCAAACTATAATTAACCATTTCCTGAATTCAACCATATCTCATAAAACCATAAAATTGTTCTACTACCATTTAGTGTAAGACAGACCTGCTTGAGGAGGAGAGGGGTGGGGGTTCTGAGGAAGATAACCTTGCCAGTCTTTGTTTATACAGGCTGCCTCATGACCAATAATAGCAGTGCTGTGTATAGTATTTCACAATATAACATTTACCAATGATGACAATCTATGTGTGGAAACTTGGATTCATTGTATTTAGGGATATGTTTAGTTAGTTTTTGGAGAGTTCACTTTCTGACCACCCGTTTGAAAATAAACACTGGGCTGTGATTGGCCACAGAATGCCTGGCAACCCCACCAACCCCCAAACATCTCATTAAGGAGAAGGTGGGAGCACGGGTGGGGAGATACACAAATGCTCAATGCTCCACGGGGGCTACGTTTAAGAGGTGAGCCAGAAAATCCTGACCATGCAAAAAAACACCCTGACAGAGCCAATGAGTGATACCGAGAGCCAAACAGAGAGTCTGAAAATGAGTTGTGTGTGCACACGTATAAGTGAAAGAGAAAATAAAATGGACTTGACATGTTTGAGTCATGATGTGGTCAGGGTAACTTTTCAGTTTGAAGTGCAAAGTCCCCACCAAAAAATAAGAAAGAAAAGGGCTGAAAAAATGGAAATAGAAAAGCAGGAAACTAAAGAAGTGACAAAGGAGAGAAAATGTGAACTGCTGCACTAAAAGTGTGTGAGTGAGCTGCACCGGATATAGAGAGCGAATGAGGATAAGAGAGATACAGAGGGAACAAATGAGCAGGATATGTGCCAACTTGCAGAGTGAGAGATAAGAGTGTGTGGGTGAGCATGTGTGTGCGCGCATGCGGATATGGAAGCAAATGTTTGTGTGTGTCAGTGTGCGCATGTGCACGCAAGTGAATGATAGCAGTGAAAAAAAAACAGAGTAAGCATGCTTTCTGTGAGCATGCATGGCCAACATCTGATAATGATAGTTACAATTGTGCACAACACAGTAATCCTTTGTGAAATAGACGTAAAATAATAAAGGAGAAAGCTCATAAAAAACAGTAAAAGAAAAGGCAGAGTATATGGCAGGAGAGAGAGAGAGAGAGAGAGATTTAGTGAGTGAGAGTGGGAGGTAGGAAGGTACAGGCAGAAGAGAGGGACAAAGAGAGAGAGAGGGAGGGAAGGAGAGACAGATAGAGAAAGGCTCTGAGTGTGAGGGGAGGGACCAACTGAGGGTATGAGAAACAGACTGAGAGGAGGGAGTGTGTGAAGAAAGAGAGAGAGGGAGGGAGTGCATGGATGGATGAATAGAGTCAGAAAGGAAGGGAGAGGAAGGGAGGAACAATGCAGAAAGACGTACACACCGAATGAGAGGCTGGAGAGAGAGACAGCTACAGAGGCAAGCAGTGTGTAGAGATAGAGAGACAGTCAGCAGAGAGAGAGAAGAAGAGAGACAGATATATAGTGAGAGGGAGGGTGTGTGTGGGGTGCGATTGGCTAGACAGGAGAACCACACTGGGCGATGTGGCTCTGTTGTCAGGATGAGGAAATGAAGCTGTGTTGTGATTAAAGCCAGGGTTTCCATGGTGACGCAAAAGGCTGTGCGCACAGGAACCTTTAGCTGTAAGTGGTGGGGGTTATGCATGGGTCAAATTTCAAAGAGCACTCTCTCTCTCGGTTTTTAAACTCCTCCCATTTGGTCATAATCTGTTTTTAGAAACAGCTTTTTTTCTCTTTGCATAGAGTCATCAATGAAGTTTCATGTCCCTATTTAAACAGTTACTAGTATTCTGACACGTTTTGTACACTGACAGTGAGAGAGTATGAGAGAGAGACAGTGAGAGAAAGAAAGAGAAAGAAAGAGAGAAGAGAAGGGTTGAGATACAGAAAATGAAAGAAACACTGTACAACTTCCTGATTCATGCTCTTGTTACAGCATGCGTCCCACGAGGTTTCACGCTTAGAATAGAGAGCATGATGATTATAACCCTTTGTCTACTGAAGTACAAGAGGGTCTTGCCTTGGATGCCATGTCTATCCAGTCCATATTTTTATAGTCTTAAAAAAAACACTGATTTGTTAAGGAAAATTGTTCACCGCCAGTGTTGTGGTTGGCCCTGCGCTGGCTGAAAAGACTGATTATCCTTTGAATCAAGCAAATCCCATTTTACTTATCACAACAGTTCATTTCAGCTGTAGCACATCACCTCTTTGTACAACGTGATGGTACAAGTTAGTCTTGCTATGCATGCTAGCTCTGTTCAGTTGTACATGGGGAATTCATTTCCACAGTGAAAAGAGATGTTTAAAGGGCATTTAAGATTAAATTACATATTAGATTATATTGGAAATACTTCAAAGTATGACAGATCTAATTTTCCACATTTAGATGTACTGTATCCTCTCCAACATTTCCACGCACAAGTTGGCGTGAACAGTTAATATAACTGGATCATGCTGCCCTCCTCAGGTGAAAGACAGAGTTGCAGAGATATTTCACCTTATTGTGAATGCTCCCTGCTGGTGGTGAACACACGCATGCCAGATGGCAAAAACAGGACATCAAAAGACCAGATGCCTGCTTAGTGAACAAAGAACTCTGTGTTTAATGATTGGTTTAATCTTCACTTTACTTAATATGATACAACAGCTGATGTTCATCATTCCAACAACTACATTTTTTGATCACATTAAGTTCAAAGATAATTGTGAAAAAAGTAAAAACTAAGGTGATGGATCTAGGCAATTCATGATCAGTTTGAGGAACATAGAAAAAAAACTCTTCAAATTTAAGTAAAGCAGGACAATGTAAGCCAGGACAAACCATAGTAAAGTCACCACCATCACCATCAAAAATGGTTATAAGAAATTCTTTGGTAAATCATCTTATCTTAGACTGACAAATGAGAAAAATCCAACCTTAAATTGAGGTAAATTGAACACTTTCAAACTATATTTTTA
The DNA here is from genome assembly GCF_017589495.1 of Alosa alosa. Classification (NCBI taxonomy): domain Eukaryota; kingdom Metazoa; phylum Chordata; class Actinopteri; order Clupeiformes; family Clupeidae; genus Alosa; species Alosa alosa. Next base: position 17,970,272 of record NC_063198.1, on the reverse strand, counting down.
TCCATGAGTAAATATTAGATGACACATGGCAATGGACCAAATGCCCTTAGTCTTTCATTAACATGGAAAAGACAATAGAACACACACAATCCAAATAAGGGAAAAGTGTGTTGACCTCCATAAATCAGAGAATTGCTATAAAAAACAGCTTCTCACCTTATGCCCATATATGCATTTAACTCAATAATTGAATTGTTCCAATGAACTGGAACAACAAACCTGCTTGGATGCGGAACCAAGTTTATTTTGCCATGCCCAATGAGCAGGATGGTGAGAGATGCAAAACATCCTCAAGGATCACTCCAGGAGAGTTAATCTTGGGGATATAAAGTCTACAAAACATCATCAGACGTGACCTCCATGGTAACAGATCATTTGGAAGGCACGTCATTAAAAAGCTTTTCCTGTCTTTTAACCCCCAATGTTACCACCTGGTGTGGGGGACTTTGACCAGAACATTTTGTTTTGCCAACACTCAAGAAGGATTTGGTGTAAATTAAAGGATGTCTATAGTGACATATCCTGATGCCCACTGTTAAGTATGGTGGAGGGTTCACAATGTTGTGAGGCTGTTTTTCTTCCAAACACCCTGGGAACCTTGTGCCACTACACTACACATCATGAGCTACATGAAATACCAGGACATTTTAAATTAAAACCTGTCTGCCTCTGCCAAGAAACTAAAACTGAATGTCACTGGATCTTCCAACAGGACAATGGTCCAAAATTGAATTTCCTGGATTAACACAAAATATAGTTTACTTAACACAAAATCAAACTTCTGCCATGTCAGTTCCCTGTGGGATGAGCTAAAGAGGAAGTTTCATAATCTGAAATGTCCTGCTATACATTCACCAATTTTATAAAATACTGTAGCAGAAGATTAAATGCTGTTGAATTGTGGTTGTACAATGTATTATACCAGCATGGTGGATCAGCGGTAATGGCACAGACAGACAATCAGTCAGCCTGGGTTTTATTCCCGAACCCGCTGTTACGAGTCTGTGTCGCTTTGGATAAAAGTGTTTACTAAATACCAGCCAACTTGTTAAATGTAGGGATGTCAATAACTGTGACGTGGTTTTGTTCAAAACAATTATTTCTTGATAAGGTATTTTCTCATTTCAAGGATGGATTTTTCTCATTCCAGTGTGACGCCTGTGATCCACTAGCATGCGATGCGAACTCCCCAAATCGCAACGCAACCCTCCATGAAGACGCTTTGATGGGCATTCCCTTTTGTAGATGTGTGGAAACGGCAGGGCAAGAGCAGGTAGCCTAGTAAACAACCAAACAAAATGTTTCCCTCCACTATTTTGAAATTACAGAGGGAAAGTCACATCTATAAATTAGTTTGCAAGTTGGGCGGTCATTTCATCATGAAGTTGTCCCTGTAGGATTCTAGCCACACATCATACAAACACGGAAATGTAGACACTGCTATGATTATTTTTTTCTCATCTGACATGTTTCTGTACGTTGGCGGTAACCACACTACCGGAAAATTAGGTTTTGTTTAGGCTACGTGATGATGGACCTCCCCTGCGTATTGCTCTGCTATTGGATACTCGCCTCGCGATGGACGGATTCATTTGCATAAAGTTGAGGATTGCTGAACTGAACTGAACCGCAGCCACAGCACTCGTCGCACCGCATACCCAGAAACCTATGCGGGTGCAGAATTCGCTTCTCATAGAAATGAATAGGGATACTGCGTCGCGTTGTTCGCATCGCATGCTAGTGGATCACCGGCGTGAGACTGAGATAATGAACCAGAGAATGATTGGCTCCTATTGCACATTTTTACCAAGGGTGCCAATAATTATGGAAGCTACTGTAAATTAACTCTTTACTGTACAATTTACAGTTAGTTAATTTAAGTTAAGTCTATGATGAAATATTTATCATACACCTTTCTCCCAAGGCAATTTACAAAAATCATATGAATTTTGCCAGTGTGAAGCACAGCAGACCTTGACCATAATGTTCTTTGTGAATCTTGAGGAAAAGGGAAAATTCCTAGTCAGTGCCAGGTCCATTCTAGAAACCTGAGGTGTGTTCAAATGCTTTGAACTGAGGCAAACGCTTGAGGCGAATACATTTCCGTTGAACTGGAAAATTTGCATGTATTTGTGTAAACATTCAAAAATGTGAAATTCCAATGATAACCCCTTTGTCCAGTGTCCATGCAGGGCTGCAGAGAATTACATCCTCAGACTGTTTGTGAGTGTTCATAATCGTTTGTGACAAACTCAAAGCAAACACAAAAAAAACCTGTTTGCAAACATTCACAAACGCTGGCCTTTGTTTTTTTGCGAATCTGAACACACCTTGCATGCTCAGATCTCTGTGACGACCCGGAGGCGGCTGCTGGGAACGGCGCTGATCCGGGAGGCCTTCACTTCCCTTCCCCCGCTGCTGTGATGGCCACTCTCTCTGCGTAGCACCTATGCAAGTCAGACCATTGAAGAGAGTTGAGAGAGTTGAGAAACAGCCATGGTAACAACCAATGACCAGCAGAAGACCTTTTCTTGTTTGACAAGATGAGTTTGTGGGAGAGTGTGTTCTGACTTTTATTGCATCACTCACCCTTCTCAAGATGCGCTGACGAAGTTCTTCCTGAGTCAGAGGGCGCTCCTCCTCATCGGTGAGTGTAGACTCCTCAGTATCGTAATCATCCCTGAGAAGTATCACAAATTCACACACACACACACACACACACACACACACACACACACACACACACAGACGTGCACACACAGACGCACACACACACACACACACACACACACACACACACACACACACACACACACACACACACACACACACACACACACACACTAATATTATACAACATACCAAGATACACAAACCACACTGAGCCTCTGCTGAAAGACATACACACAGTCATTCCTCAGCACACACTGACACACTCAAAACAAAGTGCCACTACTTACCCCGTTACCGGGGGCTGGATGGAAATATTCTGCTTCTGCAGTTCTGGGTTCTGACCCAACAAAACCTGAGCCACCTCCTTTGGGTCATAATCTTGGTCCAAATCCTGCAAGAAAGAATGTGTGGGACTGGCATCAGACATTTCAGACCAGACCACTGGCATCAGACATTGCATAATTTGTTAAATGACGATGCTCATCTATGAAGACAGATGAAACTCCACTATCAGACTTAGAGTAGGTCTGAGGCTCGCAAAGACAGATTGGGCATGCACTTCTACAGATGTAGCTATGAGTTGACATAGGCTTACATAGACACACGTACCTTAGAGTTGACATAGGCTTGCATAGTGAGCAGCTCATTGGCTCTCTGCTCCACCTGGCCCAGGTATGTCATGATGTTGTTGTCCCTGATGCCAGAAGAGGAGCCAAGTAGGTCCTCGAGGACGGCACTGTCACAGTCAATCTTCTGGAACAAATTGTTCACTCCTGCCATAGAAAAACAAACAATCTAATTTAGTTTGCTTACACTGCCTTAAATGTCAGTGCATTCAGGTACAAATGTATTCAGTTATCATTTGTTGCATCTCAACTGCTCTTTTTGAAAAGAACCCATACTGGCCTTCATTTCTAGAGACACGTCAGTGTACACACACACACACCATGCACTCATCTGTGCACATAGACGTACATACATACTCACACACAGGCCTGTGCATGCATATACACATTCACACACACGTAAGGTCAAACTGGTGATTATGTGCTCAGTGAGGCTCATTAGTGGATCTGGAAAGGTCTGTGCTGAATTGGCCTGGAGGAGCCATGCTGTTCTATTCTACCCGTCTTGATCTGGTCCAGGATCTTGCTGACAGCGTTGGCCTGAGCCTCGTGCTCCTGGGCCTGCGCCTGGGCAACTCTCTGCTGCTCCTCCACCCCCCTCAGCATGGCATGGTGCTCCTGTTCCTGCTGCTGCCCTACCAGATGGAACTGCTCCAGCTCCTCTTTGGTCTGTGACACACACACACACACACACACACACACACACACACACACACACACACACACACACACACACACACACACACACACACACAAATGGACAAATTTAATGTCAGGATGTACCACCTCCATTACATACATATAGTTCAAAAGGCAGAATATTAATTTCTAACACTTCACATTCAAGTAGGAGAGTACATTCATTGTCTGACCTGATTAATTTCATCCCTGAGAGTCTCTGCCTGGTTGTTCTGTTCATTCACATAGTTGAAGAGGGCAAAGTTCTGGTCCTCCACTAAGTGCAGATGAACATTTAATTACACAACACTTCAGAGCACATGTTGTCATTGCATTCACCATGACAGCGGCTATAATTCACACCTGTTGTTGCCTGCAGTTTACTTTCCAAAAAAAAAAAAAAAAGAAACATATGCCCCTCTGTTGTGACATAGCATTTCTGCTATCAAATAATTTGGCAATAAACTCATTACCACATATGTTAGATATAGGCTGGCCTAAACCCTGGGCAAAAGTTTGCCCACCAGACCCAAAAGTGGGAGTATGGTGCCCTCTAGAGGTTAATACAGTAAAACAGTGCCAAATTCTATTGTGTATCAACACTCACAGAGCATGCAAAACATGCTTGCTTTCATATAGTCTAAGTGACATGGAAACTGGTTTTGAAAGGATTCTTTAAACTAAAGATTTAAAAGACAATGGAGGAGACAAAGAGATATCCTGCCAAGTTTCTGTTCATATTAAAAGAAAGTATTTTACCATGATTCTGTGCCATAAGAGTGAATTTGATTAAGTTGATTTATTGCGTAAATACTGTATAATCTTATTACAAAACAATTCTAATAACTATCTGCCTGAGGAATACATAAGAGTACCATTTATACAACTATTTTATTCAATTTTATTTCAAAACAACTTACATACATGTAGCCCTTCCACAAGCACATTTAAAAACTAGATGACTTTCTAAGGGCATAATAAAAGGCACGATAACTTGACACTGAAGTATGGGAGAGCTACATGAATGAATGAATAAATGAGGAATAGGTTTCCATATTACAGTAAATGCACTGACCCTGAATGAACTTAGTCACCAGCCGGTCCAAATCATCCTCTCCAGTCACAGTCTGGATCTTGTGAAACACTTCCTCAAGAGTCTCCACGTTGTCCTCTCCTGACTCCATCCTTCTCTGGTCTTTCATCTCTGTCAGGAAGACATCATCACCATCACCGCTATCAATATTACCACAACTACAACACATTTCTTTTTATCATAAAGGTTTACGACTCAAAGCTGAAACACTCAACTGATTCAACTCGTACACAACCACATGTACTCACTTACTTTTGTATTCCACCTGCAACAAACACACACAGACTCCCCTTACGGAAATTAACCATGGTTTTACTATGACAAAATAACCATGTTTTTTTGGGTAACCATGACCATGTTTTGTTGTTTTCATGGGTAATCATGATAACCATGGTTTATCACTATAGTTAATAAATAAGCACCCTGCCCAACAGGGGCGCTGCTAGAAAATTTGAGCCCTATGACAGGCAATGATTCTGGGACCTCTGGGGGCGCCCTGTCAGTGCTGGGCCCTTAGAATCTTCCTAACAAGGGCTAAACCCTAACATTACCATGGTCATTAACCATGGTTTTCCTCAGAAGTTATAAACCATGGTTTTTCCTAACCCAACCCCATAGTAGTTACACGGTTATCATGTTGAAACCATAGTAGTACCACAGTCACCATGAAGTGCGATAGGGGAACCATGGTGGTACCAAAGCTACTATGAAGAACTATGCATAAACCATAGTAGTACTAATGGTTAGGAGCATGATGATCATCATCACCATGGAGTACCATGGTAAAACCATAGTTACTGCATTAAAACCAAAGGAAACCATAGTGATTTTTCCTAAGGGACACCTTGCTTGCTGGCTATGTCCTGGCCCTCATCTTGGGTGCTCCTCTCGTTACACTTAGTGCTCATGAACTCCTTGAGTCGCCGTTCATGTGCAATGACCCTCTCCAGCTCCTTCATCTCAGCACTGTATTGCGCCAGGTCCTTCACTGCTTTCTCTTTCAGCATGGTCATCTTCGCCTGGGCCTCCACCCTGAGGCAGTAGCAGACACACAAACAAACACATTCTCTTGATATAATAATCTCAAAATTACTTAACCTAGATTATCTTTGATTGTAATATGGAGCAGTGGTAACATCAACACCAGACAAATCGGTTAGCCTGAGTTTGATTCCAGAATCCGCTGTGGTGAGTGTACCAGTCAACTTGAACTTTAACATATTTGGTTGTGCAGAATATAAGAGAGCAGTTATCTAATACACACATAAGCCATCACTGAAACACTAAGTTACATCTTCACCTGGCATCATAAGCAGCAGTGGACATGCTGATAATGTCTCCAATTTCCTTGCGAATCTCCAGTAACTCCTTCAAAAATAAAATAAATAACAATAAACATAATGCAAAGCCCTGCCTCTGTAGGCTGACGGTAGGGACAATGAATTTAGGTAGGGACAGTGTATTTCACATAATAAGGACTGATTGGATAAGCCATGACCTCTGACCTTCTCCAGACGGCGAAGAAGCTGCTGGAAGCGCACACGTTCCACACGCAATGTCTCCAGCTCCTCTCTCAGACGGCTGTTCCTGGTCAGTTGCTCGCTAAAGCGAGTTAGGGCCTGTCAAGGACACAAGACCCAGACCTACTGTAACTCTCAGACCAGGAGAGATTGGGAAAGAAGGCCTGATGTATTTTTCTACATGAACATGGTTCTATCTAGCCTGGCGAGCCAGACCCACATTAAAATGTAGGGTCTGGGCACTCACCGTTCGCAGTGCTCAGTCCGAGGGGCCGAGGGGAATTCTGAGAAATTATTGATTGTTTGTGTTATGTTTATGTGTGTGGGTGTGTGTGTGTGTGTGTGTGTGTGTGTGTGTGTGTGTGTGTGTGTGTGTGTGCGTGCTTGTGTGTGTGCCTGCGTATGTGCCTGTGCATGCAAGCGTACATATGTCTACTGTGTGAGTATGTGTCATACGTATGATTACTGTGAATGTATGTGTGTGTGTGTGTGTGTGTGTGTATCTGTTTGTGCACATGTGTGCACATGAAATGGGTAAACATGACCCCTGGAGGCAAACATACGGAAAAAAATGGTCATCCTAGGCCCTACAGTTCTCAACATATTCACAGAAAACTGTGTCTGCCCTACCCTCCTTTTCGGGGTCCAGTCCAGCGGGGGCTACAGATCAAAACGAAAAATAGCGGTTCCATGCTATCCATGGGGGGTACATGCCCACCAAGTTTTGTGTACCCGGTCTTTCAGTGTCCGGGAATCCTTGTTGGTGTGCGTCACTAAATGTACACATAAATTATTTTATTGTAAGGCCCCCATGAACAAAGTACACAAAACTTGGCATGCATTCGGAGGGTGTCATAATGATCCTACACTTTTAATTTTGTGCAGTTTTGACCTTGTCAGCCAGAGATATTGTGATGAAAACACCTAATTTTTTGCTTTTTAATTTTTTAACTAGGTGGCGCTATACATGAAATAAGTGGTAATGGGATGGGTTGACATGCCCCTTAAGACCAACTTATATAAAAAAGGTGGACCTCCTAGGCCCTACGGTTCTCGAGATATTCACAGAAAACTGTCTCCGGCCACCTACAGGCCAGTTGGTGTATAGTAACATAAATTAATTTATTGTGTGGCCCCCCATGAACGGAATTCCACAAAACTTGGCGTGCATACAGAGGGTGTCATAATGATCCTACACTTCCAATTTCGTGCAGTTTTGACTATGTTAGGTCACAGATACCTTAAATTACAACACCTCATTTTTACTTTTTTGTGTTTAACTAGGTGGCGCTATACATGAAATGAGTGGTTATGGAATAGGTTGATATGGCCCCTTGAGATCAACATACAAAAAAAAAATGGTCCTCCTAAACCCTATGGTTTTCGAGATATTCACAGAAAACTGTGTCTGCCCTACCCTCCTTTCGGGGGGTCCAGTCCAGCGGGGGGGCTACAGATCAAAACGAAAAACGATGGTTCCATGCTATCCATGTGGGGTTACATGCCCACCAAGTTTCGTGTATCCCGGTTTTTTAGTGTCCCGGGAATCATTGACGGAAATTTGGGCATGCAAAAAGAAAAAAAAAAAAAAGAAAAAAAAAATCTGACTAAACCTATATGACCGCCGCTTTGCTGCGCGGCGGTCATAATAAATGTAAATAGTCATATCGTGTGGAGTTTATTTTTTCGTTTTGACAAGTAGCCGTGTAATAAGTGCGTCGGGGGTCCTGTTCACCCTGTCGGGACTTATTTTCCGATAATGACCAGCGTTCTATACATTATCCCTTACATAGGCTATCCTTATAATGTCATGCCAAGAAGGTCTTTCATAATGCCCTGACTTGACTTGCACTGTATGTCCATTGTATGCTCGGTAGTGAACTTGAAGTTCTTGAATTTCCCTTGGGGATCAATAAAGTATCTATCTATCTATCTATCTATCTATCTATCTATCTAGTGTTTTGCAGCACTTTTCTCACCCGGTCAAGTTTGTTCTCCAGTGTGCGGGTGGCCTTCTGTGTGTGGCGAGTCTGGTCCATGGCACTCTGAGCAACGCTCACCTCTCCTCGCTTCACCTCCTCCAGTTTCCTCTGCATCTCAGAGATCTTGGTCCAACAGGGTCCACACAGCAAAGCAGAAACAGAAACAGAACATCAGTCAAGTCAAGCATGGACTTCTAATATTCCCAGTTGTTAAACTGACAGCAGAAGACAGAGAGTGGATTTTGTCCACATATAGCTTTTTTTTTTTTTTTTTTGCAAGTTACTTCAAATAACAGCCTTGCTACATAGGAAACTATAATTTTATATGCAAAATATGACTAAATGTGTTTTCAAGCCTGGGTTGTCATTCTTAAACATGTTTCTTCCACTTGCATGTGCTTCGAAGTACATTAAAAAGAAATAGAAACATAGGAATATAGGAACAGCCTGCATGATTGAATCCTGTGTGAATGTAGATGTTTGTGATTTTGTTTGTTGTACATTGCGTGTGTGTATGTGGTGTGCGTGTGTGTGTGTGTGAGTATACCTCTTGCTGTAGCTCTGCTTGGTTCTGCCTCTCTGTGTCCATCTGATCCTCGATCTCGTCCTTCTGTGTCAGGAGAGAGCGCAGCTGCACTGTATCCCCACTGTCCTGCAGACGCCGTGACGCACACTCCGATGCACACAGACTCTTCTGCAGTTCATCCTGCTCCTTACGCAAACGCGCAATCTCTAGCCTACAGACAGGCGATACATTACACAAAACAACTTGCACTCTCACAAACTGTCATGAAAACACATGTATCTACACACACGTATGCATAATCTGCTCATTTAATTGCATCACTGAGTTTGGAATCACAACGGCTATTGACACATATGTTGTTACATGCAAATAATACCCTGAACAGTGTTTCCCACAGAATTTGTTGTGGTAGGTTTGCAGAATTAACTTGAATGCAACATTTTTTAACAAATTAGCGCAGCGTGGTTATGATGCTAACCAGATTTAAGCACAATTTAGTACAACCTGGAAAATCATTGTGTGGTGGTCAGTGTTAATATTGTGGTGGGCCGCCACAAATAAGTCAATGTATGGGAAACACTGCTGAATGTTTTCACACAGTTTACACACATTTCCCTAGCTTTGTCTGGATCTACCAAAATATCCAGCAAACACAAAGCGCAAGCATGCAGGCCGTTTAATTGACTAATGCAGGCATGTCTTTCCTGTAATTTTTCTCTAAATGCATTATTGAGCATTAATATGCATTATATTTTCATTATTATGCATAGCTTATGTTATTTTAAGTGGCTTTGGACAAAAACGTCTGCTAAGAACTAACATAACATAAACATGTTTTTATTATTATTATTATTATCTCTTCGTGTACAGAATAGCCTAAAATGTATATAATGGCCTGTTAATAACGCATCAATACAGCCACAATCTTGCGTTACACAGATTTGCTTCCCACGAGACTGCTTCTCTCATCACTTACGACGGAAACTGATAAACAAGCTGAAATTTTGAACGTAGCCTGGCATGTTGTTGACGCAATCTGGGAATTTACACGAGTCAACAGTAGGCTATCATAGGCTACCCAAGAAATAGACATACCGCTGCTTGCGTATGAGCTCCTGTGACTGGATGGTATAGGCCTGTCGGTCTCCTTCCATTATTCGGAACTGTCTCTGAAGTTTGACCATCTCCGTGTCAGCTGAAGTGCACCACACCAATACGACACATGTAAGGCCACTTGTATGCGCAATGCGCAAAGAGGCATCACATTTAACATTTGTACATTAAAATGTTCCTATGTGACTATATGCAGATATTCTCCATTTTAGCCTACCAATTCCGTCAATATCCATATCGCTGCTATCGGAGAGAACACTTGTGGCCGACCTTCCTCGTGGCATTTTCTCCCCGAAAATCCTAGAAGAATCCGTGACAAAAACGTATAGAAAAGTGAAGGCCTTGCATACTCCGGCGTTTTTTTTTTTTTTTGTATTTTATGGTTATGGTTAGGTCCAAAGCGACACACAAATACAAAAGCAACATAATATTTAAATATTATATTTTTTACCTTTCCTTCTGCAATAAGAAATGGAAATCTATAGAAGTTAGAACAGCTTGCAGCCTATTTGACGAGTGACAACTGTGAGAGAAGTTTATATTATTATATATTTTATATTCAACCATTAAAAGCATTATTAAACTTCTTTCCTGACCTTGTGAAAGACTTGCGTGGAAATATGCCGGACTTCAGCAACAGCGATCCTGTTGTTAGCAACCGTAACCAAGTTGGATAAGGCGCATTAAGCTAGGGGGCGCCAACCCTCAAGGTTTTCAACTCAAAGTCAAAGCAAACTCAAAGTCAAAGCAAATGCCTGTTTGAAGAATCTTCTTCAACAGCATAATCTGAAGCGCAGGGTGCAAGAAAGTCACCGGAAACTTTTGCGTGCGCACGAGCTTACCAGAAAGTCAAAGCTTTTGGCATGCCATGGGTATGTGTGTTTCAATACATGTGTGTGAAAATGTGTTCAACAGATGGAAACAGATAGGCAGAACCAAACAGAGCTAGCAAGCTGTGTCCTCACACTCACACACGTACATACACAAGCAATACATCAAACAAATCAACATTAACACTCATGCAATATACTCAAACATGAATGTGATTCAATCATGCAGGCTGTTCCTATAGGCTAGATGGTTTCCCCTGTAGCCTACTTTGAAGCACATGCAGATGGGAGAAAATGTTGAATATCAAATTATAGTTTGTCTAGTGAGGCTGTTATTTGAAACAACTTGCAAGAAAACGTCAACAACCCCCCCCCGAAAATGGACCAGACACATAAAATATATTTTAAATGTTTATTGGTGAAAGTAAATTTAATTATTATTATTTTTTTTAAACTAATAAAATGAATTTAATGACAAATAATATTTATATTTAGATAAAATGGCGTTTACAAACGGAAGTTTGGGAGGAGCATGACGGAATTTGCCACGCCTCTTCAATCAGTCAGGTTACTTATTCGCAGTCTACATGCCGAAGTTGCAACATCGGTGTTACTCCGCTCGCAAGATGCGTTTGGTCAAGCCAGGAGCCAAGACGCTGGTCGCGCAGATTGGCTTCCCCAGCGCCTTCACAGGCATCCAATCGCTCACCTGTTTCTAACGCCGGTGATCCACTAGCATGCAATGCAAACTCCTATGAGAAGCGAATTCCGCACCCGCATAGGATTCTGGGTATGCGGTGCGACGAGTGTTGTGGCTGCGGCGCGTCAAAAAGTTCAGCAATCCCTAACTTTATGCAAATGAATCCATCCATCGCGAGGCGAGTATCCAATAGCAGAGCAATACGCAGGGGAGGTCCATCATCGCGTGAACCTAAACAAAAACCTAATTTTCGGTAGTGTGGTTACCGCCAACGCACAGAAACATGGCAGATGAGAGAAATTAATCATAGCAGTGTCTACATTTCCGTGTTTGTATGATGTGTGGCTAGAATCCTAAAGGGACAACGTCATGATTGAAATGACCGCCCAACTTGCAAACTAATTTATAGATGTGACTTTCCCTCGGTAATTTCAAAATAGTGGAGGGAAAATTTTTGTTTGGTTGTTTACTAGGCTACCTGCTCTTGCCCTGCCGTTTCCACCCATCTACAAAAGGGAACGGCCATCAAAGCGTCTTCATGGAGGGTAGTGTCGCGATTTGGGGAGTTCGCATCGCATGCTAGTGGATCACCGGCGTAACGGCTCCTACACACAGCTGCGTGCGTTGCAGTGCTGGAGACGCATCCCACTCACTTTACATGGGCTCACGTCATCCGTTGCTGAACTGAATTGTGGGTCCTTGCGTCGCGTTTCTCCTGTCGCGAAGTTTGCATCGCATGCTAGAGGATCACCGGTGTAACGCGGACTCATTTGCATAAAGTTGGGGATTGCTGTGTAACGCCGGTGATCCACTAGCATGCGATGCGAACTCCGCAACGCAGTATCCCTATTCATTTCTATGCGAAGCGAATTCCGCACCCGCATAGGATTCTGGGTATGCGGTGCGACGAGAGCTGTGGCTGCGGTGCGTCCAAAAGTTCAGCAATCCCCAACTTTATGCAAATGAATCTGTTACCACCACGCCTGGGTGCGAGCGTGGCTCTGTAGCATTTATCCCAATCTGTGATGGGATTGAAAAGTGTACAACAAAACATGTGTCAATGGTTTCTCACGACTGTTTATTCTACCATCAAGAAATGTGGATTTTCAAATGCATACATTGTTCCAGGCATATTCGTACACAGTGTTGCCACAGTTACCTTGAAAAAGTAATCTGATTACTGATTACTCCTTTAAAAAGTAACTTAGTTACTTTACTGATTACTTGATTTTAAAAGTAACTAAGTTAGATTACAAGTTACTTTATTAATTACTTTCAGCAGCTGCCGACAACACCCCCACTGCCTCAAGATAAAAATGATAACCGGTTTTGCCAATACTCACTATACTAGAAGTGCATTTTAACAGTAATGCCAACAATGTATAGCAGACATCCCAACCTAACCTACTTAGATACTGAAATGCAGATGTTTGTTCAATAATGTCTAGTCAGTACACCAAATAAAGAAGGCCTATTAATAGAAATTGTGATAGTAAAATATGTAGATTTTGGTAGTTTGGCCTTTTCATGTAGCCTTGGCAACTAGCCATCTAGTATAGTATAGTAAAGTCTTTTGCAATCATTTAATCCTCCGTGAGCAATGCTAAAGTCACTGTTACAAACAGTGCAGTGTGCAATACTATCATTATGTTTTACTCTTATGAGACAATTGGGTACACTTTTGTGTAGTGTTGTGCCCTACAGTTCTTGAAACATCAACTGTGCCAACTTTTTTTGCATAAGCAGTTTCAGGTAAAATGGGCCAGCATCTAAGGTAAAATGGGCCAGCTGTTTCAGGTAAGCATTCGGCCAGTCAAAATTCAAAGGGAATGGTAATTTATCATCAATTTTAATTTCAAAACACAATATTCATATGTGCCATTAAAAAAAACACATTTTGGGTGCAAACTCACATATTCAAATGTGCAATTAAAAAAGACCATTTTGGAACAGCACAGATCAGTGAATAGATCAGTGACAGATCAGTGTGTGTGTGTGTGTGTGTGTGTGTGTGTGTGTGTGTGTGTGTGAACAATACATTTTGGACGAAATGCGAAAATTACAAAAATTCATACAAAACTGGTAACTGATATATTCAAAATTAAAACATTGATATCATTATTCTCCTCTCTGCTTGTCTCCTCTCATCCTTCCTCCTCTCATTTCCTCTCTCTTTCCTTCTCCCTCTCTCCTCTCCTCTCACTTCATTCGCATTTGCCATACTGACTGTAAATAAAATATCAACCACCATAATCAAGGCACATCCTTTGTCAATGAAACATTTATTAGTTGAAAGATGATGCAATAGTGCCTAAATGTGACTGGACTGATAACTTTTAAGCTTTTTAAGCTTAACAAAACAAGCTTTTCATAGGCGGTAGGTGTATTTCACTCTGTCCTCCCATCCCAATCAATTATCTGTTCCTTCTCCAGTGTGTTGGCGCTGGTGTACATCTGTTGGCTGTTGTAACGGTCCAGGTTCCTGTCGGCTTTCTCGTTCTGCTGCAGGATCCAGGCCAGCTGGGCACGGCTCTTCTCCTCCCTCTCTCTGGCCTTTCTCTCCTCCTTCTTTCTCTTCCGTTCTGCTTCCCATTGAAGCCACTTGGACTCCATATCCTGCCGTCTGGCCTCTGCCTTCAGGAGCTGGATTCGTTTCTCCTGCTCTCGCTCAGCGCGGGTGCAGATCCTACCCAGCCCCAGCGATGCAAGAGCAAACCCTGAAAAAAAATCATAATTATCCATTATTGACAGACATATCTTTAATAAAACATACTAAAAATATGGGTATACAGCTCACAGTTACCCTGGAATATCTGGATATTAACATACATTACTTTAAATAATTGAATTATGTAGGTTGAAATTTTGCAGCGTGCCTGAGATATATGTTTCTTGGCCCTCATGCTTTTCCCTCTGCATTGTTCTGACTATTTTTCTTTGATATCGTTCTTTCATTTTGTCATTGACCCATCCAATAATTCTTCTCCTCACACTCCTATCTCTATCAGAAAACTGAAAACTACTCTGAAAATGGACTTCATCCTCCCCAGAGATCATGCTGCACTCGCTTCTCTCCTCTGGGTCTGTCAGGGAGAGGATGTCATTCTCAAGTTTGTCCCAGTCCACTTCTTGTTGTCTGTCTGTCTGACTGTCTGTCTGACTGTCTGTCTGTTCTCCCTCCTGGCTTTGTGAGTCTGTTTCACTTTCCTCTAAGAGATTGTGTTTTTTGGCCTCCTGGTGCCTCTCGGTTTCCACCTCTTCGTCAAGCTCCGTCAAACTATGTTTCTCTCTAAGCAGCCACAGGTTTCTCCTGTACATCTGTAGACTGTCCGTAGAGTCTGTTTCGCTCTCCACCTCCTGTTGATGAGCTTCTGTGTTGTCCTCCACCTCTCTACATCTGTCCTCTTCTTGCTCTAGCTTATTTAGCATCTTTCTCATCTCTTCCAATCCACTGGTATCTCTCTCCTCCCTGCATCCCTGCTTTCGCACCCAGTTTGGGTTATTTTCTCTCAATCTCTCCTCTCTCAGATCCGATACTTTAGTTCCCTTATTTCCATCAGACTCTTCCCGTTGCCTTCTCGCCTTGTTTAGCTCTGCCTCAGTTCTTTGCCTGCCATTGCCCTCACCGTTGGTTTCTTTCACACGTCCCCTGAGCTGTCTTTCTGTCTTCTCCTGTTGGTTGTCTAACCATGTTGCCTTTTCCAGCCATTGGGTCAGAGTCTCACTTTGGCCTTCTGTCTCACCAAATGTTTTCATGTCTCTTTTTGATTCATTTGGTCTCTGCCTCTTTTTCTGTTTCTTCATCTCATTGTGTTGCTCCATTTCCTTCTGTCTCATTCTTTGGATCACCAGTTCTTCCAGACGTTCTTTTTCTCTCTGTCGTTCCTCTTTCTCCACTTTGCTCAGTCTCTCTCTGTCTCTCTTATCTCTCTCCAGGTATTTTATTTGTTCCAACTCCTTCTGCCGCTGCCTGTTTCCCCCCTGCATTTTCGGTTGCTTCACCTTCATCTTCTCTTGTGTTCCGGACAGATCAGGTTCTTCAGGTGACAGTTTCTCAGTTTCCTTCAAGCTGCTGCTAGTCATCTGTTTCAACTGATGCGTTTCTCCCTCTTCCTTACACTGCGACCCTAGTAGATCCTCTATTTCTGTGGTGTCTTCAATTTCCAGGTCTTGCACCTCTAGATCATGTTTATGTCTTCTTATGTCTGATTGCTTCTCTCTACCCCTCTGTCTTATCACTCCTTGACTTCTTCCCTCTGTAGGATGCTGTGTCTCATGGTCTTGTCGTCTCTCTGACACCCTCTTTTGTTGCCTCAATCCCCCAGTCACCGTCTGTAAGATATGAAAAAGTGAAGAGTAAATACAGGTTCAAAACCTGATTCTCTATTTGTCACTCCCTCTAAAGACAATCATTCGACTTATTCACCCAGCGACCAGAAAGAGCCTACAGGGTACACTTGCCATCACACTTCAGTCCAGCAGATAGTGGTAATGCACTTAGTTTGCAAACTGCAAAAAAAAAAAAAACTCATTGAAGAAGAAGAAGAAGAAGAACGTAACTTTGCATAGATATTAGAAAGCTAGATACCGCATTGTCCGTCGAGTTCTATTAGGTAGCATCGTAAACGCGGCCGCCATATTGCTGGGGGCAACACCGTTACTGTCTATGGGCAACACTTGCCGGCAATCAGAGACACCTGTCTGATTTCCAGTCAGAGTCACGTGTTCCTCCATTGGCCTCCAGTTGTTGTTGCCTCCACCAAGATGGCGTCACTATTTACGTACGTTCTGGAGCCCAATGCAGTATCTAGCTTTCTAATATTTATGTATCTAATATCTAATATCTTTCTAATAATAATATCTAATATCTAATATCTTTATAATAATATCTATTATCTATTATCTTTCTAATATCTATTTTAATATCTAATATGGGCAGTTTGCAAACGGAGTGCATTACCACCATCTGCTGGACTGAAGTGTGATGGTAAGTGTACCCTGTAGCCTCGTTCTGGCCGCCGGGTGAATAAGGCGAATACAACAGTAAGGTACGGTTAAACTATTTATTAATTTCTGTTTGGACGATAGGCATTGCAGAATAGTAATGCCCCAGGACATTCCCACTCAGACTGTTTACCGCTAGTAATCACTCCGATGCGACATTAATTCATAATGAGACATTAATTCAAAATGAGAGAATGCTATTGAACACTATTTATTTAAAATTCAAACGTTAAACGTTATTGAGTGAGAAAATTGAGTACGTGGAATAGGGTTAATGTTCAGTTTAGCATTTGATGTGTAGACAATTAAGTTGGCTATACAAATTATTGTGTGCAAGAACATAGCCTCTCTCACTGAACTTGGCTCTTGAGTGATAGATTATTATGACCGCGCCAAGCAGCGGTCATATAGGTTTCATATATTTTTTTTTTTTTTTTTTTTTTTTTTTTTTTCAGATGTCCAAATTTCCGTCAATGATTCCCGGGACACTGAAAGACCGGGGTAGACGAAACTTGGTGGGCATGTAACCCCACATGGATAGCATGGAACCATCATTTTTCGTTTTGATCTGTAGCCCCCCCGCTGGACTGGACCCCCCGAAAGGAGGGTAGGGCAGACACAGTTTTCTGTGAATATCTCGAAAACTGTAGGGTTTAGGAGGACCATTTTTTTTTTGTATGTTGATCTCAAGGGGCCATGTCAACCCATTCCATAACCACTCATTTCATGTATAGCGCCACCTAGTTAAACACAAAAAAGTAAAAATGAGGTGTTGTAATTGAAGGTATCTGTGACCTAACATAGTCAAAACTGCACGAAATTGGAATTGTAGGATCATTATGATACCCTCTGTATGCACGCCAAGTTTTGTGGAATTCCGTTCATGGGGGGCCACACAATAAATTAATTTATGTTACTATACACCAACTGGCCTGTAGGTGGCCGGAGACAGTTTTCTGTGAATATCTCGATAACCGTAGGGGCCTAGGAGGTCCACCTTTTTTATGTATGTTGGTCTTAAGGGGCATGTCAACCCATCCCATTACCACTTATTTCATGTATAGCGCCACCTAGTTAAAAAATTAAAAAGCAAAAAATTAGGTGTTTTCATCACAATATCTCTGGCTGACAAGGTCAAAACTGCACGAAATTAAAAGTGTAGGATCATTATGACACCCTCCGAATGCATGCCAAGTTTTGTGTACTTTCGTTCATGGGGGCCTTACAATAAAATAATTTATGTGTACATTTAGTGACGACACCAACAAGGATTCGGGACACTGAAAGACCGGGGTACACAAAACTTGGTGGGCATGTACCCCACATGGATAGCATGGAACCGTCATTCTTCGTTTTGATCTGTAGCCCCCGCTGGACTGGACCCCGAAAGGAGGGTAGGCAGACACAGTTCTCTGTGAATATCTTGATAACTGTAGGGCCTAGGGATGACCAATTTTTCCGTGATGTTTGCCTCCAGGGGTCATGTTAACCCATTCCATGTGCACACATGTGCATAAACAGATACACACGCTACACACATACATTTACAGTAATCATAATGTATGACACATACTCACACAGTAGACATATGTACGCATGCATGCACATGCACAAACACACATACGCAGGCAAACACACAAGCACGCATACATACACACACACACACACACCCACACACATAAACATAAATTTGTACACGCACACATGCACATAATTCAAGAATCTTTCCCGTCATCTACTCCCTGAATTTTTGGTCATTGATACCGGGACACGAACCACCGGGTACATGAAATTTGGTGGGTATGTAGCCCCACTAGACTTTTACGGAAAAATTTCATTTTAGTCCCTGGGGACCACCACCAGCACCCCCACCCCGGCTGGGCCCCTGAACCATAAAAAAACTGTTTTTCCTAAATAACTACCTGAACCGTGGCACTGAGGATGAAGAATCTTTTATGGTATGTTGGTCTCAAGGGCCCACATCAACCTGGCTCATAATCACTCATTTGTGATTTGCACCCCACCCGGTAAAAAAAATGAAAATGCAATATTATTCTGCTTTAATTGCCCCTATCTTCAGTTAAGATGTTCAGAACTGCACCAAATTTTGTGTGTATGATTGACCTGGCATTCTCTGGGGGTATGCCAAGTTTCGTAGAATTTCATCCATGGGGGGGTCTAAAAAAATTAGGTTATGTGTACATTTAGTGACTGTACACTCATTGGCCTGTAAATGGCGGTGCACACATATACACATGCACACACACAGGCACCCACATACTATCGGTATTAGAACGGCCGATACATAATTACAAATTCAGTAGGATTAAAAGAAAGCCAAAATAAATATTCATCATCATCATCATGGCTGCATTTTCAGTATTGGCGATAAGTAGTCGTTTGTCCACTAGATGGCGCATCGTTGCAGTGAGACGTAATTTTGTTGGAAGTTAAAAGTGGGTTGGAAAAAACAATGGACGCTTCCTACAAGGACTGTAATTTACCGCAGCGGACATCTAATAAGGATAGGACGATGTTCACATGAAGTGTAATTCCCATTTCTTCTTGAAGCCGAAATAAATCTGAGGATGTTTATCGGACATGCTTGGTTTTACTGCAGAATACGTTAATCTTGTAATATCAATAAGGACCTAGGTAATGTTACCGTTAGCGTTAGTTGAGTGATGGAGGCATTTGATTGATTGCATTTGTAGAAAACTATAAATGCGGTTATACCAAGCAAATTGATAGCAGCACTGTTTGTATCTTTCGACTGTCATTTATTGCACGTGCTACAAAATCATTCTGTGCAATGGAAGATTTACCAACACACTGGTCTGATACAGTTTTGCCTATGCGTGAGACTGAGACGGCTGTTCATTTTGTTTTAAGTGCGTGCATGGTGTGAAAGGGGAATCGATGTGCTTTGATTACAGCTTGGTAGTTGTAGTCTTGTGAAATTAAAAGCACGCGGTGTGTGAAGTATCCAAACAATGACACCTTCATTTCATTATGGCTGCTTTAGCAACACACCTTAAGCTACTGTAGTGGGTCCCATCTAGAAGTGGCTACTTCATTCGCGCTTTCCTTGACTCATGGAGCTGCTTGAATGTTATTACAATTTTTCGCCACGATATGGGGAGTTTAAGTCCGCTTTGATACTGTAAAAGTAGTAAGCCATTGGTTTCCAAAGGAGATTTTATTTGTGTCGTTCAGCATAGCCTATTGACAATTTATGTTGTAAATAGGCCTACCTTATAATCCTACCTGTAGCTTAGGGAAGCTAACAGCTTTCTATTAGGATCTAGTTTGTTAGTTACCGTTTTGCCATAACTCCCTGATGCATTTTTGCATTTAGAATAGCCAGAGCGTGTATATCTCAATCGGAAAATTAAACAATATCGGGTGCCTATGGACTAGGCTGGGTGAACCCAGCCTGATCTGCCCGCTTATTTTTTTTTTTTGATTTCTTAAAAGATTGAGCTTGGTCTGATGAAAGCCAGACTAGCCATGGGCCTCAGTTACACAATGCAAGGGAACATGAATCAGCCCATATTTGCAATTTAACAATAACGGACAAAAGCTCTTCAACTTTGGCCCGTTAAAATGTGTATGAACAGTCTAGCGATGCATTTCATCAAGGCCCATTTGGACATGTCAGTTATTTGCACCACTGGTTAGATGTAAAACAGCATTTCGTTTCAGACTAGGCTACTGTTACTTAATTTGTGCATTAACAATAACGTTTCAGACTACTGTTACTTAATTTGTGCATTGACAATAAAAGTAT
Source organism: Alosa alosa (assembly GCF_017589495.1). NCBI lineage: Eukaryota > Metazoa > Chordata > Actinopteri > Clupeiformes > Clupeidae > Alosa > Alosa alosa. The sequence goes on along the minus strand of NC_063198.1, from coordinate 17,949,737 downwards.
TACATGAACTAAAGATGACTAAAATCTTATGTAGAAGAAGAAACATTCACAAAAAAATCCATCCATCCAAAATGACCTTTGTTTTGATAGCTGTTGAAAACGGCATGGAACTGACAGAGATGTTTTTGTTTATAAATACACAATAAATAAATAAATAAATAAATAAATAAATAACATTATGCTGATACCTTTTGCTTTTCCCAAATACAATGTAGCCTACAGGTGTAAGTGACCTTTCATCAATCCAGTTGCAATGGATGAACTGTGATTAACTGCCCTACTTGTGATTGTTTAGAGATTTTAAAGGTTTTATAACAATGCTACATCTTCCTTGGCTATTCTACAATCTATTCACCTTTTCAGCACCAGTAGGCTACTTTCTGTGCAGCCAAGACACACACACTCAGGCATGCCAAACAAGCATACACAAAAGTTTCAAGAGTGGGGGGATGGAGTAAAATATGGAGACAAATTGAAGTGTGATTTATTTTCAAGGAACGGATGTACAGGACTGAGCGGTCATATATTTTGTACCGCTATGCGGTACATCTAGTTCTGCTTGAGGTGGTCTTTCCAGTAGTGACATTAATATACTAAACTTCAACATATGTCTACTAAATCTATGTATCAGTGTCTGTCTCTGTATCAACATTGTTATTATGACCGCCAAGCCTAAGCGGGCGTCATATAGGTTTAGTCAGATTTTTTTTTTTTTTTTTTTTTTTTCGATGCCCAAATTTCCGTCCAATGATTCCCAGGACACTGAAAGACGGGGTACACGAAACTTGGTGGACATGTAACCCCACATGGATAGCATGGAACCATCGTTTTCGTTTTGATCTGTAGCCCCCCCGCTGAATTGGACCCCCTGGAAGGAGGGTAGGGCAGACACAGTTTTCTGTGAATATCTCGAAAACCGTAGGGTTTAGGAGGACCATTTTTTTTTGTATGTTGATCTCAAGGGGCCATGTCAACCCATTCCATAACCACTCATTTCATGTATAGCGCCACCTAGTTAAACACAAAAAAGTAAAAATGAGGTGTTGTAATTGAAGGTATCTGTGACCTAACATAGTCAAAACTGCACGAAATTGGAAGTGTAGGATCATTATGACACCCTCTGTATGCACGCCAAGTTTTGTGGAATTCCGTTCATGGGGGGGCCACACAATAAATAATTTAACAATAAATAAATTTATGTTACTATACACCAACTGGCCTGTAGGTGGCCGGAGACAGTTTTCTGTGAATATCTCGAGAACCGTAGGGCCTAGGAGGTCCACCTTTTTTTTGTACGTTGGTCTTAAGGGGCATGTCAACCCATCCCATTACCACTTATTTCATGTATAGCGCCACCTAGTTAAAAAATTAAAAGCAAAAAATTAGGTGTTTTCATCTCAATATCTCTGGCTGACAAGGTCAAAACTGCACGAAATTAAAAGTGTAGGATCATTATGACACCCTCTGAATGCATGCCAAGTTTTGTGTACTTTCGTTCATGGGGGGCCTTACAATAAAATAATTTATGTGTACATTTAGTGACGATACACCAACAAGGATTCCCGGGACACTGAAAGACCGGGTACACAAAACTTGGTGGGCATGTACCCCACATGGATAGCATGGAACCGTCATTTTTCGTTTTTCATCTGCAGCCCACCCGCTGGACTGGACCCCCGAAAGGAGGGTAGGGCAGACACAGTTCTCTGTGAATCTTTTTTTATGGTATGTTGGTCTCAAGGGCCCATATCAACCTGGCTCATAATCACTCATTTGTGATTTGCCCCCGTAAAAAATGAAAATGCAATATTATTCTGCTTTAATCGCCCTATCTTCAGTTAAGATGTTCAGAACTGCACCAAATTTTATGTGTATGATTGACCTGGCATTCTCTGGGGTCTGGGGGTATGCCAAGTTTCAGAGAATTTCATCCATGGGGGGCTAAAAATTAGGTTATGTGTACATTTAGTGACTGTACACTCATTGGCCTGTAAATGGCGGTGCACACATATAAACATGCACACACACAGGCACCCACATACTATCGGTATTAGAACGGCCGATACATAATTACAAATTCAATAGGATCAAAAGAAAGCCAAAATATTCATCATCATCATCATGGCTGCATTTTCAGTATTGGCGATAAGTAGTCGTTTGTCCACTAGATGGCGCATCGTTGCAGTGAGACGTAATTTTTTTGGAAGTTAAAAGTGGGTTGAAAAAATAATGGACACTTCCTACAAGGACTGTAATTTACCGCAGCTTAACATCTAATAAGGACAGGGACGATGTTCACATGAAGTGTAAGTGAGGATGAAGTGAGGATGTTTATCGGACATGCTTGGTTTTTACTGCAGGTACGTTAATCTTGTAATATCAATAAGGACCTAGGTAATGTTACCGTTAGCGTTGGTTGAGTGATGGAGGCCCATTTGATTGATTGCATTTGTAGAAAACTATAAATGCGGTTATACCAAGCAAATTGATAGCAGCACTGTTTGTATCTTTCGACTGTCATTTATTGCACGTGCTACAAAAATCATTCTGTGCAATGGACGATTTACCAACGTTACAACCGGTCTGATACAGTTTTGCCTATACATGAGTGAGACTGAGACGCCTGTTTATTTTGTTTTAAGTGCGTTGCAGGGTGTGAGAGGGGAATCGATGTGCTTTGATTCCAGCTTGGTAGTTGTAGTCTGTGAAATTAAAAAGCACGCGTGTGTGTGAAGTATCCAAACAATGACACCTTCATTTCATTATGGCTGCTTTAGCAACACACCTTAAGCTACTGTGTAGTGGGTCCCATTTAGAAGTGGCTACTTCATTCAAGGCTTTCCTTGACTCATGGAACTGCGTGAATGTTATTACAACTTTTCGCCCACGATATGGCAGTTTAAGTCCGCTTGATACTGTAAGTCGTAAGCCATTGGTTTCCAAAGGAGATTTTATTTGTGTGCCAGCATAGCCTATTGACAATTTATGTTGTAAATAGGCCTACCTTTATAATCCTACCTGTAGCTTAGGGAAGCTAACAGCTTTCTATTAGGATCTAGTTTGTTAGTTACAGTTTTGTCATAACTCCCTAATGCATTTTTGCATTTAGAATAGCCAGAGCGTGTATATCTCAATCTGAAAATTAAACAATATCGGTGCCTATGGACTAGGCTGGGTGAACCCAGCCTGATCTGCCCGCTATTTATTTTTTTTGATTTCTTAAAAGATTGAGCTTGGTCTGATGAAAGGCAGACTAGCCATGGACCTCAGTTACACAATGCAAGGGAACATGAATCAGCCTATATTTGCAATCTAACAATAACGGACAAAAGTTTCTTCAACTTTGGCCCGTTAAAATGTGTATGAACTGTCTAGCGGCGCATTTCATCAAGGCCCATTTGGACATGTCAGTTATTTGCACCACTGGTTAGATGTAAAAACAGCATTTCGTTTCAGACTACTGTTACTTAATTTGTGCATTAACAATAACGCTTTCAGACTACTGTTACTTAATTTGTGCATTGACAATAAAGTATTACATGAACTAAAGATGACTAAAATCTTATGTAGAAGAAGAAACATTCACAAAAAATCCATCCATCCAAAATGACCTTTGTTTTTGATAGCTGTTGAAAACGGCATGGAACTGACAGAGATGTTTTTGTTTATAAATACATGAAAAAAAAAAAAAAAAATAACATTATGCTGATACCTTTTGCTTTTCCCAAATACAATGTAGCCTACAGGTGTAAGTGACCTTTCATCAATCCAGTTGCAATGGATGAACTGTGATGACCTGCCCTACTTGTGATTGTTTAGAGATTTTAAAGGTTTTATAACAATGCTACATCTTCTTTGGCTATTCTACAATCTATTCACCTTTTCAGCACAAGTAGGCTACTTTCTGTGCAGCCGCACACACACACTCAGGCATGCCAAACAAGCATACACAAAAGTTTCAAGAGTGGGGGATGGAGTAAAAGATGGAGACAAATTGAAGTGTGATTTATTTTCGCGGAATGGATGTACAGGACTGAGCGGCGGTCATATTTTGTACCGCTATGCGGTACATCTAGTTTGATTCCGTCTGTGTCATTTTTTTTTGTGTTCTTCAAGTGTAATTTGACATTGTGTTTTATTTTCTCCTCTCCTTACCTTTTCCTTAACATAGTTGAAGATTCCCTTCTGATCACCTGTCAGAGCCTGTGTTTTTTTGCTCCTATCAGCAGTTGGGAAGGCATAGGTGGCACTGTCATCGCTGTCGTCATCATTCCAAGCAACTCTCCTCGGATTTGCTGGGTTGAGTTTTACGAGATCCTTTGATGATCTGCAAGTGTTGCTGCCCATAACTTCAGGCCTTGCTTCTTGGACCGTGATTTGGTCCTGAATCCAGTATCGAAGCTCCTGAAACCCACTGTCTTCCATCTTTCTCCTGCCCCTGAAAGTTTGTATGAAAAATAGAGCAATTTTGTTGCATCCATTTCCTGCACATTTTCAGTGTAGCATATTAGATAAGCCAAACCTGATTGGCTTACCCATGTTTATTTATCCATACAGTTTTAATTATTTGTTACTTGGCATGTCATTTACTTTAAGTACTTTTACATATCACATTGTATAAGTGTAGTTCTAAGTTATACCTGAGGGGGTCCTCTGAAGAGTAGCCCTAATCAACTTCTGTCAGCTTACTTAGCTGCTTTATTATTTACATCTAAAATATTACGTGTTCAAAAAATGACACAAATGGACTAGTTAACCATTGTAACCATGGTCACCTTTTGTATAGAAAAGAATCAGATTCTATTTCTATGGTGATACTGCAGGCTTGGTCTGGAATGTTCAGATGATTCTAGAGTCCGCAACTGTTAAAATAAATCTAATGTGTTATTACTGAAGCATGTGAGGTCCACAGAAATTATGTGTTGTAATGTAGGCTCATGTCTTTGGTAGCATAATACCTGTAATTCAGAAAATGTCATGTCATCAGTATCACTACTACTGCACAAAGGTGGACGAAGTAGCCTACACAATTCCTTCACTTAAGTGAAAGTAGATAGATACACCATGTCAAATATTACTCCAATACAAGTGAAATAATGTAATATAAGGGTATGTTGCAGTAGTAGTGATACTAATAACATGATGACATTTTCAGAATTACAGGTATTATGTTACCAGAGTGGCCTGCGAATAATAGTAATTTAGAAAATGTCATCTTGTTATCAGTATCACTACTAATGCAACATACCCTTACTTTATTATAACATTATATTATATTATATTATATTATATTATATAAGGTAAACATTGACATAACAAATCGGTTAACATAATTCCAGATTGTTGCTCTATAAATTCCCTCATGACAATAGACCACCAATTAACACGGTTAATGGAAATACCATCTTCACTCAGAGGGCCTGTGAAACATCTAAACGGCATTACTTTTGAATGAAGATATTGTAAAAATACATTTGTGCAGTTGAATGAACGCATGCTGTTAAATTAATGAATGCTATCCTTTTATACAGTACCTATAGCCATGATCTTACATTAAGTATACAAGTGATTCCTTGACAGTGCTGTGAAGAAGGTGCCTCTCTTTGAACTCATTTAATTGACACAGCTGAAGTTTGCTGTTTTAAGCTTTTAATAATGAAATATGAAATACATTTCATGTACATCTGACAAACATATAGTTATATAAATGGTCTTTTATGTAATAGTAGTAAAATATATATGCATATGTCACACGTGTATCATTGAGCCAGTTCTTCTTGAGATGTCATGGTCCCTTCCACATGACAGAACCAGATGACTGATGTGAGCAGGCAGAGGACGCCTTCATGCTCAGGCCTGTGTAGATGGATGTAAAGATTCTCCTTAAACTAATATACTAAATACATTTCAAATGTGTGGTTTATGCCTTTAAATGAACATGCGTTCATTCTAACATGAAGTTTTATGAATTCTCTTCATGGGCAGTTCAGTATAGTATATTAGCATTTGTCATTCCCTGGATCACTGAGCCGGTTGCTCCTGAGCTGGTGTGATGGTCCCCTCCAGAATGGCCCGGAAGTGGTCTGCTGTGTTCAGCTCCGGCCTTTTCAGTAGCAAGTGGCACTTGGGGAAGAAGTAGGCCGCCACCAGGCCCATGTGGCTGATCAATGTGACTGAGACGTGAGCGATGGACTTATTCTTGTCGTCCAGGCCCGTGTAGATGGGCACGAAGATCACCCACACCACGCAGTAGGCCAGTGTGGATATGGTGATGTCCCGCGCCATGTTGTACTGGCCAGCCGGCTTCAGGGCCATGAAGGTGCACATGAAGGACACAAGCGCCAGCACACCTGGGAAACCCAGTGAGATGCCAAAGTTGAGCAGTGGTGTCACAGGGCAGCTGAGGAAGCGCGTCACAAAGTTCACCTCCAGATTCGTACGGAAGTGCGTCAGGGTCGGGGCCTCCTGGACAAACCAGGCGCACAGCCCTGCCTGGACACCGCTGCATGCTAGCACCACCAGCCAGCTGCCTGGACCGCGAAACGTGTGTAGGTGAGCAGAGATCTTCTCAGGGAACTCGGTGACGTACAAAATCTGGGGAAGAGAAAGTGAGATGTGGTGCCATGATGCTAGTGTGTTGGTACAGAATATCCGGAGAAAATTAAAATGAAATGCCTACCATGAGTTGCACACTAAACAAGTCAAACTGCATTAGAGGGGGATGCACCAAATAAAAGTTTTACAACAAAATTGAAATAAAGGGTGGAGGAAGAATGAAATATACAGTGGTTTGGTTGCTTTGAAAGAGGCAGAAACAGATAAACATCACTCCCATGTTCCAGAGGATCCTTTTTATTTTACTTTCAACTCTCAAAATGGACTGTGTTATACTGCTTAGTTCTTGGACCCCTAATAAAACATAAGGTGCTCAGGGTCAAACACTTTGCCCAGGCATCACTCTGCAGTGGATGCTTTTGCTTTCCCTCTCACCTGTAGAGAGGTGGCTAAAATGGTGGACAGTGTCACGGTCGGGAAAATGGCATTGAGTGGCAACTGCAGGCGGCACACCAGATCTCCTGGCTTGCCCAGGAAGAGCACGAGGCTGGCAGAGCATCCAATCAGGCAGAGCAGGGACAGGCCGCAGAGTGCCCCTCCAGCTGCGTCCACCATAGGAGTGCCCCGGTGGCGCAGGAAGAGCACCCCAACGGAGACCTCACAGACCAGCACCACGACCCCCGCCAGGACCAGGCCCAGGCTTTCGTAGCAGTTCCAGGTGAGGTATGTGTAGGTGGGGTACACGCAGGACTGGCTGCTGGGGGTAGACCACTTACCCGAGGGACACAGGGTGCACTGAATGTCATCTGTGAAGAATGATAAATTTAAGTTTATTCAAAGAAACGCTAGCCCAGGATGCTGAATAGTATTTTATAGGATATCTTCGTTACAAGAATCTGCACAAGAATATAAAATCTCTGCCAAGAAATCCAAATGCAATATGACATAAATACTTAATTTATTGATCTAAATAGATCTGTGTTGTAGTTTTGATTGCAGATAGGCTGAAATAGGCTAGCCTGGATGCCAGCCGAACTAGAAATGCCCACAACATTTAAGGGTTGGGAATTTCGGTCTAGAATTGTTCCGTTGTAGAGCAACTATGCCTTAACCAGAGCTGTTCGGACCAATCAAATTGAGCTTTGTACAATGATGGACAGATGAGCAACAGTGCCTCGTCGATCACGTCAATTGAGCATGCTTTGGTTGATTTTGTTTGCAACAAAAACACTGCTAGACAGATGGCTTCTAAGACCCCGTTTAAACAGGAAAAATGCATATATTTCATGTGGTTCAATGCATATATTTCATGCATATATTTCATGAGGTTTTACAGTATCACTCTATCACACAATGATTATTTCTGAAGACTGCGATGTCAGGCTAGAAATAGGCCACAAGTACTATATTTCCATGTTAACAATTCACTATTTCACTGAGCTACCTACTTCTTGGATAACATGCATATATCTGTGATATCCTAACAGCAGTCTTTCTCTCATTTAACCAGGGTAGTTGTTCAACAACCTTTTGACAAATGCACCCCAGGAACAGAACAAGCCAAATAGCCCCTAATTGTCCAACACAAGCCCTTTTAATTTAAGCAGACAGACACACCGGTATGGTTCTGGAATGTTCCCTCTTCGCATGGGATGCAGTCAAAGCAGCAAGAGTGGAAGCCTTTCACACGCCGGACCTCTCCCTTACCACAGTCGGCAGAGCAGGTGGACTGGGGGACCTGTGACAGAAAGACTTGGATTTACTTTCAAATACTATGTTTTTCTCTCTGATTTTCTGTCTCTCCCTTCATTATTCTCTTTCTCTCTTCCTCTGGCTGTCATCAATCTGACACATCTGAAAAGTTTAAGTAGGCCTAGGGCCTAAGGGATAATGTATAGCCTATAACAAAAATAAGTCTTGACAGGACGAACCGGACTTATTTTCCGATAAAGCAGAAAAAGTAATATACATATAATAAAGGTAATATACATTTAAAAAAAACTCCTCTGTACAATAGAGACAGTAGAAGATAAACATGATACTAAAATACTAAATATACCATATAAACTAAATCAGATATCAACATAGTGTGCTTAAGGATGATCAGGCATGACAGGGCAGGGACTGAGCCTGTAATTCAGTGTGTAGATGAGGATGATCGCTTCCTTGTCAAAGGAACTTGCCAAAATAAAAAAATAAACTCCACATGATATGACTCTTTACATTTTTATTTTGGCTTTTGCTGAGAAACAAATAGTTCGCAACACACGCTGGACGTGAATCAAACATTCTTTAGAACAAAGCTGATCAACAGTGCTTTCACTTTCGAATGAAGGTCCAATGCAAGAAGTGACCTGATTAATTGCCGAGTGATATGAAAGACGAATTTGAAGCACAAAACCCATTTTCCTTGACAGCGGTCTATTATACTTAGCAACGGTCTGTTATCGAGGAATAGCAGACCACCGAACGTTGGGAAGGCCCATTCAAGTGAATGGAGCATTCTGCAGCATTATGAAGAGCTGTGTAAAAAGATAATGATTATGGTCTCATTAGAGTTTGACTGTATTCCATGTTCTTACCCTATTAGAGACTGTGTGCCACTCAATGAGTGTGCTGTTGATGGACAGGTTCAAATAGAAATTTCCAATCTCTCTAAACTTTACTTGAGACTTCTTCCAGGTCCACACCAGCAGATCGTAGCCCATGCTGGGGTTCCCTTCGTCATCAAACTCAAAATGAGTTCCATTTATGTCTAAGGACACATTCTTCAACTCCTCTAGCAACTGAAGGGGGTAAGAATACAATATAATGAAATTATTTTTGATTAAAAAGTGCAGATAAATAATAATTAGTTAAAAACTGTAGAATTTAGTTTTTATTGAAGTTTTTTTGGGAAGAACAATGTGATTAAACCATGTTACAGCTCACAAATCCCTGTACTAGAAAATAAAATCCTAATGAATGGCGATGTAAATACAGCATAGCGTATCACTTTGCTCAGTATCTAAAACCAGTCTACAGTTCCCTATTTTTTAAATTATTTTATTAAAGGATTTGTAAAATGTAGCTTTGGTCCATATTTGACTATTATTGCTCAGTTCTTACTGTTGTTACGTTCAACACACATTGTGCTATGGTGTGCAAAGTCTATTTGCTAAGTGAGTATAAAATAAAATACACCAGCTTCAGAGAATACCTGCCATGGGTAGATTTTGTAGCTGGACTGCTGACAGATGGTGGCGTTGCAGCCCAGCAGGCTGTGCAGAGCTTGAGCTACACTATAGACGGCTGCGTACACACTGAAGGCGTTCCTCTGCAGCAGTGTGTCCTTCACCAGGCTCATGTTGTCAGGGGACAGGTACCAGCACGCTGGGCACGGGTTGTCCATGGAGGGGATGTCCAAAGTGGGGTCATGGGAGGACTGGTTGAGCCTCTGCTGTTGGATCTGGGAGAAGAGAGCCTGGAAGTAGGGGTCCAACAGGGCCAGTGGGGGGCTCATGTCGGCGAAGGCCAGGATGGTGCCCACCTTGTCGATGTTGGGCAGTGTGCTGATGTCATTGTGCAGTGCCCAGGCAGTGCTGCCTACCCACACTGACGTCATGTTCCGGAGGATCACCTGTATGTGTGCAGAACAGTTAAACAGGAATGCCAAATCATTGCCATATACAGAATTACAGAGAGAACATGGTACCCTAAATAATAAACTTTTTATTCTAATTTGTAATGATGTTAATCATAAATTAGTACTGTGGCAGTTTACCTGAAGAGTTTAAACTATTTAAAGAACCCTTCTTGGGGTATAATGCTCATGAATTGACCCATTCAGATTCTTACGTGAGTTGTTGTTTCCTGTTTCTACACTGAATGAGTACTCCTGAGTTGGCATATTTTAAAGGATTTTCCTCACTACAATGGAATTAGATTGTCCATCATGCCCTACTCCCTGCAGCTCCCCAAGACTGACCTCTTTGAAGAACTTGGCGGCAGGCTGAGCAAGAGAGAAGAGCACCACCACCCCGACCTTGGTCTCGTTCACGCTCTCCAGGATGTCCTTGATGGTGGGGACAGGGTCGCTGTAGATGGGAATGAGCCCCTCGTAGGCCACGCAGATGTTTTCCTTCGACGCCAGAGCGGAGAACTGTCGCTGGCCCTGCCGTCCATACTCGTCCTCGCTGGCCACCACCGCCACCCAGTTCCACCCAAACACCTTCAGCAGCTCCACCATGGCCACCACTTGCCATTTGTCTGTGGGCACGGTGCGCATGAAGGAGGGGTACAGCTGTTTATCGCTGAACTTGTCGCTCGTGGAACCATAGCTGATCTGATCAAAGTGAAGGAAATTATAATGATGACACTTAGAGCTCAAGTTTCACATTGTTTTCACCTTCACTGTTTGCACTGTGTGTGTGTGTGTGTGTGTCTGTGTGTGGACGCGCACAGTATCTCTGGGTTTGGGTTTGGTGTATAACAACTAAGACGTCATCGTCAACCAACCTGTGGCATCAGGAAGAACCCAAGCAACTTGCCGACAACCGAGGACATTTCCGAGGTTAATGGGCCGATGACAGCCACAGCCCGTGTGGCGTAGTCTGTGTAGTTGCACTTGACGGCCACCTCCTCTGTGGTGCCATTGCTGAGGAAGAGTAGGGTTGGCTTCATGATCACAGCTGGCTGTTGGCATGTGTCGTAGGTCTCGAAGCCCAGCCTCACCCCAGGGAGGACATTGGGGTCAGCGTTTATGTTGTCCACCGAGAACTTCATCACCAGGGACAGAGCCAGGCCAAGGCTGTTGATCCTGATAAACACACACAATAATTTACACTCTAGTTTTGAGTACATTTACCATCATTTATATGACTTTACTATCACATATCAACTTTAACTGAAGCTTATCATTAAGCATTAATCAATGATATAAATGGCTTGTATGTTTTGTATGATATTGAAGAAGAGATACAGTTTCATAAATTACCATGACAATAGGAAGACAAGTATGATTATCTGGTCTTTGTGGAAAGAAAGTGAAACATTGTAGCCTTGAAGGCAAGTTGGCCGAGTGACTTGAGATGTTGAGATGGTGTTTTACCTGTTACACTGTATGTCACTAGGCTCCTCTCGTTGGCTCAGATTGCTGGTGAGCTCATTGATAGGAAAGAGTCCTCCGAGCATTATGTCTCCTCGAGATCTGAAGAGATTTGTGCCGATGTTCTGTAGCCAGTTAGCTGACCCCATATGGAGAAAATATGTAAAAAAAAAAGAAAATACATACGACTAAATATTAGATACACAATGGATGTTTTTTTGAAGCATAATATTGCCATTATAAATATGTGATGTAAAATTGGAGCATCCAAAGCATTTGCTTTATACTTTATACTGTACTCTGTATTCATTGTGCATTTCCTTACCACTGCCCAGTGAACACAAACAGCAAAGCAACAGCACATGGTTCTGCCCTGGCATCCTAGATGTAATAGAGATGGAAATAACTATCGGATGACATAACAGCACAGCACAATAATAACTCTGTTCTGCTGTTGTGTACAAAACAAAAGAAATACAAACTACTGTATCAACATGCTTTGTGAGAACAGTCTTAAGCATAACTGTGCTATTGGTCGTTGGAATTAGGCACATTTTCTCTCAATCATTTGGTTAAATGGCATAAAACCCTACTAAAGTGGTCATTGGCTATTAGAAATTTCCCACAGAATCGGCATGAACTAACCTGCAGGGGACTCACAGGTGTGGAGATCGATGGCAGATGTGAGTTCTCTAGGATTCCCCAGTGAAATGAACCAGTGATGTTTTCAGCAGTTGATACCTCTCAGCAGAGACCTGCACGATCTGCCTGGATGTTTCTGTGCAATGTTAGGTGTAGGCAAATCAGCATGTGTAATGAGACACGAGATAAATTCAAGAGTTCATGGAAATCAGGCTTCCTCTGCCACACCCCCACCTTTTCATTGTGGTATATGTTAGGCTACAGCGTGTTCACCTCAATGTAGCATACCTTCGGGAAAAAATGAGAGGCAAATGGCTGGAAAAAAAAGTTTAAAATATTTAAACTTTAAGTATTAAGTTTTACATTTGCATTACATCATATAATTTTATGTTGTTTTTTTATAGTGTTGTGTTGTGCTGTATTGTTTTCTGTTCAGTGTTTTGTTGCATTTTCTTATATAGGTCGTGTTGTATTGTGTTCAATGTGTTGTAAATGTCCTTTGTGAATGTCTTATTTGGATGTTCAGTGCTTTCTACGAACTATGCTAGTTTTAGTGTGGTGTGGTGTGGTGTGGTGTGGTACTCTGTATGTAGGTACATAACAGCAGAATGAGACAAGGGACAATTATGTCATTCTGCACTGCCTCACCTTACGTGCCTGGGCCCTTGGCTGGCAGTGTATTTGCATAGGATTTGCCAGCTTCTGCTTCTCAGGAAGACCATTTATGATGGCAAAACCACCAGAGCTTATTTGCACACCTTGGTACCACAGTGTGACACAATTGAAACCCAGCAAGTGGGGTCCATGGATTGCTTGATTTAAATATGTTTACTTTTCTCTTCTGCTTCAACCTGCATTAATAAAGGTTGATGAGACATATTTCTGTTTTGCTTTGTGTCATTTGCATTATACATTTGTTGTGGTCAACAGGGGTTTTGCATGTAAGACTTAGAAGATACTTGATAGGAACTGTCAAATGTATTGGTAATGCTACTTTGAATGATATTTTGAATAGTTCAGTATTATTGTTCATTCATGTGCACAGTAAACCCTAATATGTGCCTTTGCAAAACATGGAAAAATACACATTGAGCTTTGTTTCTCTAGTTTCTGCATCTTTAGCACTAGTAGTATCTTTAGTATATTTAGTAAATTTACACACATTCATGAGTGGTAGAATTGTTATTGTTGCTGGTGCCTATAATTTATGTAAGTGACATATCATAATCATAACAACAACAACAACAACACTACATCAAAATCATAATCATAATGTAACACCATATCTAATCTGAAGAATGCTATGTCTAATTACAAAAGACCTGCTAAGAGTTTTTAGCTATGGCCATAATTTGTTTTGAAAATGTTGGCTGACACTTTAATATCCAGATGCAATAATGGCTCACTAACTAAAGAGTCTCCAGCTGATACGAACTGCCATCGCTTGCACACTTACTAAAACATATGAACAGATGTACTGTTGTACTTGTTACTCTTTTCTAGCTCATTGTCTGTCAGAAGTAGAATTGAAAAAAAAAAAAAGCCCTGAATGGCCTAGCTCTGGGCTACCTCAGGAACTGACTGATCTCTGTGCTTGTCAGCAACTTTTCAATCTCAAAAGTCTTGTGATTCTAAGACTGTCAAATACAACCCCAAATCAGAAAAAGTTGGGACGTTGTGGAAAATATGACTAAAAACAGAATGTAATAATCTGCAAATCTCATAAACTCATATCTTGTTGCAAAAAGGACAGAGAAATCATGTCAAATATTGAAAATGACAAATTTGACTACTTTATCGAAAATATGTGTTAATTTTGAATTTGATACCAGTAACATGTTTCAAAAAAAGTTGGGACGGGGGTAGTAAAATGCTGGAAAAGTTGTGTAGTGATAAAGAAAAAAAAGGAGGAATGTTTTACAAGTAGGGTAACTGGCAACACAATTGGGTAGCCAATGAAAAAGAGCATCCTAGAGAGGGTATCTTAGAAGTAAAGATAGGGCATTCATTACTTTGTGTAAACCTTTCTGCACAAATGATGAAACAATGTAATTTGAATGCTTCTTAACATGAAATTGGATGTCCGTGATCTTTTGGACCTCATGGCACTGCATCAAAGCTAGACCTGTCATTGTATGGGCTCAGGAAATATCTGATAACCTCTGATAACCATAGTCTATGTGCACAGTTTGATACTCAATTAAAAAACTGCAGTCAAAATTACCACCGTCTTATCTGGGCCTGAGTTTGTTTAAAATGGACTAAGGTAACATGGAAAAAGGTCCTGTGGTTAGACCAATCAAAATGTGCCATTCTTTTTAGAAATCATGGATTCATCTGGGCTAAAGAGGAGAAGGCCTAAGAATCCAATCCAACTTGTTTTAGTGCTCAGTTCGAAACCCAACATCTATGACGGTGGAGGAACATTAGTACCTACAGCATGGGCATCTTGCACATTTGGAAAAGCACAATCAATTCTGAATGATGCATACAGGTTTTGAGCAGCATATACTGCCTTCCAGGCAAAGTCTTTTTCAGGGAAGACCTTGAATATTTCAGGAAAACAATGCCAAAATGAATTCTGCACATATTTAAACAGCATTTCTCCATATGAGGAAGAGTCCAGGTGCTAAAATGGCCTGTCTGTAGTCCAGATCTGTCAAATTAAGTGCATTATGGAATGAAAAACATGACTAAGAATACCCCATACTGTTGAGCAACTGAAATCCTATATCAGGGAGTAATGGGACAACATTTCGTTCTCAAAACTCTAGCAACTGGTCTCCTCAGTTCCTAAACATTTACAGAATGTTGTTAAATGAAGAGGTGAAGCAGCACAGTGGTAAACATTCCCTGTCCAAATTTTTGTAACATGTTGCTGGCATCAAATTAAAAATAAACATAATTTTCCATAGTTTTTTTGTCTATGTCTTTTTTGCTGCACATTGACTATAGAATTAATCACACTGTATAAATAAATAAAGTAGAATCTAATTGACAGTTTGGCTTGACTCCAGTTCCATACCTGAATTGTATCCACCAGGTGGCAATACAGTACGCTTTGTAGTACTTTACATACTGTGTAAGGTTTTAGTTCATGCATGCATTATGTATTTTGATCTGTAAGACTAACTGAATTCAGTATTATATCTCCATAATATTAATTAACTGACAATGGTAACACTTCAATGAAGAGCAATGTGATTCATCAGTATCTCCTTACTATTCTTAAAAGGATACACTGAAGCGTGAAAAAGTTCTTATTGCACCAAAAGGATCTTGACTTCCTCTGAGGCCTTCATGCCTTTAGATGTGAGTGGACTGTAGACAGTGGACTTCACTGACAGTGAAAGTCAGAGAGAAGAGGACATGAGAGGAGAGGAGAGGAGAGGACAAGAGATGAGTGGACAGGAGAGGGACAGCATTCTTCCCCTTTATCTGCCTGGGGGATCTTGACGTAAGCAGGTCTCTGCTTGAGCTCTTATCTTCACCTGTGCCAGGGTAGAAACAGCATGACAGCCTTTTTAAAAAGTATGCAAGTATATATAGTCAATAGTCAGGAAATCCATACTTTTCTGTTTCTTTTTTTATCTCATGGTCCATAGGCTGGTCATGTATAAGGTTTCAGGATAAAGTCTCATTGATATAGATATAGACATGGAATTTCTACAGTATTGAATATATAAGGGTGATTGAGAAAGAGACAGGACACAGGTTTGGTGCTTTTTCAAGAGTTTACAAGTTTTACGTTAAGTCGACTTCTGTAAATAATTTAGGGACCGATTGAAAGGGTATATACCTATTTATTGGAATTCATCGAGTATTTTCATGTATATATAAAGTAATTAGTGTTCATACATTGAGGACTGAGTGTGAGTAAGTGGCGAGTAAGTGTGGCATTTTGATAGGTTGTGTTTGAAAAACATAATCAAGTTACTTCCTGTTAGTTTTTTATGTGTTCGGTAGAAAATTGTGCGGTGTTTTAGGAAATTGAAATTGAGTCAAACACTGAGAATTCGTGTATGGTTTTGGAAAGACATGTTTAGAAAATTGTGTGACAAGCAAAAATGTAGCGTGTAAGCAGTTGAAAAAAACTGTAAACATTGGACAATAGCCTCCACCATCATCAAACATGTTCTGAATGCCTGAATGCAGTCCACCTTACCATAATCACAGAATTCAGAATTCATAGTATACCCACCACTTATTTTACCACTACACCCCTGCACACACACACACACACACACACACACACACACACACACACACACACACACACACACACACACACACACACATGTACACACACACACACACACACACACACACACACACACACACACACACACACACACACACACACACACACACACACACACACACACACACACACACACACACACACACACACACACACACACACACACAGCCACTCCACTCCCTCACAGATAACAGGGAGACAATCACAGACACATGTGATTGGAAGAACACGCTGGTGACCCAGCTATGCTGAAACATGGCTTGCAACTTATCTCACATCCGCCAATAAAACACACTGTGTCCCTCGTTACCCTGTTTTAAAATGGAACTTGATGGGGCTCTGATTACTATTGCCCTCATTACATAAACATAAATATACACACACACAGACACACACACACACACACACACACACACACACACACACACACACACACACACACACACACACACACACACGGTGCATAGGGGGTAACACAGTTTTTCAAATCTGTTTACACACATTTTTAAAACTCTGTGTCTATTTTTCAGAACTTTGCACACAAAACCCACAATTGCTCACACAAACATCCCCAGCATACCAGCATAATGACACAGAACATTCAATATGTCATAAACACATCTCTAAAGTAAACATTTGCCACCAAACACTTTTGTCATAATATGACATTTTGGATACATCATGTATACACTGTTGCTCAAAACCTAAAGCTCTGCTGTCTTTCATGGGCTTCTTTCCAAAGAAAATATATACGTTGGGCATGTTTATTCATGGGCCTATAGATCCTTTCAATTGCAGAAAAAAATATGTGCGTTCTTAGGGCATTTCCGGAGGCATAGAAAACAACATTGAACTTATGGTAACTTGGGGGGACAAAAGACAATTTTTACGTGAAGTCGACTTTTTGTAGAACATTATGCTAAAGTCCAATTCATTTTCATTTCAAGGTATCTGCATTTTTATGAATATTGCAACCGTGAATCCTCTAGGAACAGATTGAAAGGGTCTATACCTATAGAGTATTATTCTATTATAGGCCTATTCATAGGCCTATACTAAGGCAATGATCAGATGGTGTTCAGTAAAGTAATGATGGTTTGTACATTGAGGACTGAGTGTGAATAAGTGGCAAATAAGTGTATCATTTTGATAGGTTGTGTTTGAAAACCAAAATAAAGTTACTTCCTGTTAAACTTTTGTGTGTTCGGTAGAGTATTGTGTGTGGTGTTTTGCAAAATGTGTTCTAGGAAATTGAACACTGAGTCAAACACTGAGAATTACTGTATGGTTTTGCAGATTTGGTGTGGGGTTATGGTGTTTGGAAGACCTGTTTAGAAAATTGTGTGACAAGCAAATATTTAGTGTGCAAGCAGTTGAAAAAACTGTAACCTTTATTGGAAGCCTAATTGCTTTTAGAAAGTGCATGGGGAAGATGGAGTCATATTGGAGGAAACAAATCTACTTTGTTTTAGCTATTGCAAAATAGGATATTGTTCTTTGGTTGACACTCTTACAGTAATGTGTGATCCTTGAGTAAAAACTCACTCATGTTCATTGGTTATATATTACATACATACATACATCATATAATACATATAATACAATACATATATTGCATATTATGAACTCAGTCTCGCCATTCGCCAATGGTCAGTCTCAACTGAAAGTGCCTGCAACAATCGTGTCCAATCATGTTTTGTGATTTTAGCAATTGTGCTTGGGATGGACTGTGGTTTTAGGAGCACTTCTCTCCAAGAGGCCTTGTGTTGAGGTTCAGCATGCCAAATCCCCAGTGTCAACCACAAGATGTCAGCTTGGAGTCTGCATAGTCCCAAGGTAGCCTTTAAGGAAGACAAGTCAAATTCTGCTGACATCTATAAAAAACAATTTTTTAAAACCCACACACACATGCACAGACACACACACACACACACACACACACACACACACACACACACACACACACACACACACACACACTGGGTTGTACACATGTACACATAGCTGCAAAAGCACATCCTGTTTTTGCTGATAATGAATGCACACAGACACACACGCACGCACGCACGCACGCACGCACGCACGCACACACACACACACACACACACACACACACACAGACACACACACATATAGTCAGAGAGAAAGAGAGAGAACTTGTTTTTGTGTGTGAGAGAGAGCGTGGTGGTGTGGGTGGATGCTTCTAGCCTCAGGGTCAGTATATGGTGCAGCCAGGGCATGTTTGGACAGCTGATAAGAGGAGATGAGTGTACCTGCTGTCAGGGACCCAGGCGGCGGAACTGCACACGGCTTCTCTTTATCCACGCATGAGATCCTGTGGGCAACGCAGGTGCACTCCTCGCACGCCTGTCATCAACTCTCATCCTGCCACGTTGGGAAAAAGTCTTTATTGTGCAGGAATCACACAACTTTCATAGCAAGATGTGTGTCACAAACGACAGATCCGAGACGGTCATTTTACAAACTAGCTGTATCATGCTTTAGAACAAACATGTAGCACATCTGTAGCACCATTGTAGCACAACTGAAGATGGTGAGGCTGTGCAGCAAACACACAGGCTTGATTGGGTTCCTTATTGGAGAGGAGATTACCAGTAAGGTTTTATGGGCTGCAGTGGGTGTGGTGCTGTGGTGATGGCCTGCTTGTGTGTGAAAATTAAACAAAGTCTTTGCAACGTGTTTTATTGCACCGTACTTTGTTTATAGCAACTTTTATAGCAACACTATTTTTATTTTGTACATTTTGAGTCTAGCTGAAGACTTGTGTTTACCACCAGTCTCGGTGTATGCACGTGTGCGTGTGTGTGCATGTGTGTGTGTGTGTGTGTGTGTGTGTGTGTGCGTGTGTGTGTGTGCGTGCGAGAGAGAGAGAGAGAGAGAGAGAGAGATTGTGTGTGGGGGTGTGTGTGTGCGCTTGCATTTGAGGAATAAAGAACTCTGGAAGTGTGTGTGTGTGTGTGTGTGTGTGTGTGTGTGTGTGCTCATATCTGTAAGTCGATCGACATGACCAACCACAGGTGTTGGGCAGGCTGAAAGCTACTGGCCAGACACTCGGATTCTCTGTCCCCATGCTGTTCTTGTCTGCTTCCCCATGGACACAGTGAGCTGGGCCAAGTGAGTGTGACCCGCAGAGACACCACTATCCCTGCCTTTATCACCACTCAGCTCTCCTTTTTAGTGCTCTCTCTCTCTCCACTCTTTCTCTCTGTCTGTCTTTCTCTCTCTCTCCACTCTCTTTCTTTTCAAAAGAACTTTTCTTTCTCTTGCTTTCTATCTTCCCCCTCTTTCACTGTCTCTATGCCTGAAGTAAATGTAGCCTGCTCTCTCTCTCTCTCTCTCTCTCTCTCTCTCTCTCTCTTTTTTTTTTTTTCTTCTGTTGTTTCTCTCTCTTCCCCCCTCCCCTCTCCCTGGCCTGAGAATGCCTGGATCAGGCCGACTCTTAATCTCCATTGGCTGATAGAAGAACACTGGGCCTGTTGTCAACACGGCAGCCAGATAGACCACAGCCGCTGACAAATTATTAACTGCTCTCCCTCTGCAGCAAGAGCACTATTGCGAGACAGGCTGGCAGTGGCCTATCACACCAAACACTGCACTCTTCAAATGTTTCATCATACGTCTTCGTCTGCAAGCGCAGGCTCATATAGATACGCTTAAGCCCAAAAGTTGAATTTAGAGTGATTTTGGACTTACTCAGATTGTTTTTTTTTTGTTTTTTTAAGAAATCTCAGAGGACATGTGAAAGAGGACATATACATTTTCAGCAGTCTTCTACAGATGAATGTGAAGTTACAGTATAAGGAAAAACACCATGTGTCTGCGCCAACAGGGTTAACCTGATGTTATTTTGGAAGGAAGGTGGAGTGACATGCACCACACACACACACACACACACATACACACACGCACAGACACTCGCACGCACGCACGCACACCCACACACACACACTCACACACACGCACTCACACGCACACACACTCTAATGCACACATGCACACACACACACACACACACACACACACACACACACACACACACACACACACACACACACACACACACACACACACACACACACCAATGGTTGAACCTGATAGTGAAAGATATAGATCCTTGAGGAGGATCAGAATAAGGGTCAGATCTGTCGTAGAGTGTGTGAGATGTCCGGGAGACCTTGGGGCTGTCCACCTGTGTGTGTGTGTGTGTGTGTGTGTGTGTGTGTGTGTGTGTGTGTGTGTGTGTGTATGTGTGTGTATCCTTGCATACAGTGTGTGTGCTGACTCTGAGGGGGAAAGCCCGATGTTGCGTGGTAGCAATGTCTGACTGCTTGTGTAGCTTGTCTCCGGAGGATATACAAGCACAGCACATCCTGACTTCCTGCTAGCTAACCCTTTATCTCCAGCTGTCCAACCTGTTCTTCTGGTTGAGGAGGTGTGTGTGTGTGTGTGTGTGTGTTTGTCTACACAGACACACAGGGCAGACTGATACACACACATACACACATTCATATGTAAACACACAATCACAGACACACATCACCTTGATTCATGCGCTGAGTGTAGGAAATGTACTGGTTTGGGTGGAGTGGGGGCAACCTGACCTGTCATCTGCATCTCTGACATTTGGGCATTTGCCAGGTGCTGTAACATGATCCAACCCTTGCCATGGTGGAGGATACAAAAAAAAAAGAAAAACAAAAGAGAAGAAAGATAAACATTAACCAAGTACCTAGAAACAACGGGGCGCTGGTGCATACTGCAAACTGAGCCACTAATGGAGGTCAGAGACCTCGGGGCAAATTTAGTTTGCACTGCAGAGTAAATGAACTGCATGTCAGAGAGGAGTCAGCTCATAGGGCGGCTTCTCTCACCTAGGTCACCCTACGGGGTGGATTTGATGCCCTACTCCCTGAAGCTCATGGCGAACAGAAATCTATGTCTATCAACTTAATCTTTTATCATTTATACTGGTTAACTGGTTAATTCATGTTTATAAACTCAATCTTCTATTATTTAAACTGGGTAATTACTGGTTAATTCACATTTATCAATTCAATCTTTCATTATTTGTACTGGTTTGTTTCTGGTTTATTAATGTTTATCAATTAAAGCTTACTATTTATTCTGGCTTATTACTGGTAAATCCATGTTCATCAATGTAATGCTTTGTATTGTTTTAATGGCTTCCTTGGCTGCTAACTTTTCTCATGGTCTTGTTCATGTATCGTCTTGTTCAGACCAACAACAATGTGATTAATGCATTTGGTTTGCAAAGGAAGAACACATTTATGACTGGAAAAACTTCTGGAGAAGTTGTTGATGACTACAAGCGGATGTCTGTTAGTACAAACACTATATTTATAGCTGTAGGGCAGTGACTAGCCTACGCTGAATGGAACCAGTCTGATCATATGAGACTTCAATTTGAAGAGATAACTGACATCTGCAAAATATCAGCACTCAACCTGTGGCCACTTGTTGTGTGAATTATGATTGCTGGTTGGCTGAGGCCGTGGACAGATGCCATGACACTGAGTCGTTTTGTGGGAGGTCAGGCCCAATGAATTTGACTTAACATGAAAGCAATAGAAAATAACAGTGATGGCTTTCAAAAACAAATAGAGATTAAACCATCTTAGCCTCTGACAGGCTCTGACATGGTAGCATGAGTGGGTAGTGTGTCAGACTAGTCGACAAATATTGTGTGTGTGTGTGTGTGTGTGTGTGTGTGTGTAAGGGGGGGGTGCATGGGTGGCAGGGGTGAATTGGACCAGGAGTGGGAAGGTTGAATGACCCTCCACCCCCGTCCCCTCACCCTAAATGAACTGTCCCTTATTGACCTGTTCTGGGGGAGTATATTGTTGTAGAGTATGCACACATAGACACTAGTCGGTTTGGAGATATTATCATAAGTACCATCAACCATCTGCTGCAATTACTCTTACGCATCCCCCATAAAACTTCATCATTCAGCTAGAAGGTCTAGAATGTTTATGACTAATTGTCTAAATATCAACTTAATATCAGTGTTTATCACCGGGAGAGAAGAACTTCTCTTTTCTGATTGGCTGGTGGGGTGGCTATTAACTACAGGCTTTGCAACAATGGAATCAACTGTAAACAAGCTGTCCAACTGTCAAGGCTATCACTGTTAGGGCCAAAGAAAGTTGTACAACAAACTTAACAAGTCAGCTGCTTTTTAAACGGAACCACTTGTTTCCTTTGTGTGCTAAAGGCATGACTATTGCTATAGAGGCAACTGGGTGATAAGCGAAATAACGGCCTTCGAGGTGTCCTGTTATACGGAATTAATGGACTCGGGCGGACTCGTCCATTAATTCCCTATAACAGGACACCTCGGCGGCCGTTCTCCCTTACTTATTATGACCGCCGTGCGGCGAAGCGGCGGTCATATAGGTTTAGTCAGATTTTTTTTTTCTTCTTTTTCGCATGTCCAAATTCCGGGACACTGAAAGACCGGGGTAGACGAAACTTGGTGGGCATGTAACCCCATATGGATAGCATGGAACCATCGTTTTTCATTTTGATCTGTAGCCCCCGGCTGGACTGCACCCCGAAAAGGAGGGTAGGGCAGACACAGTTTTCTGTGAATATCTCGAGAACCGTAAGGTTTAGGAGGACCATTTTTTTTGTATGTTGATCTCAAGGGGCCATGTCAACCCATTCCATAACCACTCATTTCATGTATAGCGCCACCTAGTTAAACACAAAAAGTAAAAATGAGGTGTTGTAATCGCGAGGTATCTGTGACCTAACATAGTCAAAACTGCACGAAATTGGAAGTGTAGGA